>NW_010522856.1:3202-14765 GCF_000687285.1 Phaethon lepturus
CTGGCAGCAGGGTGGCTGCCCTGGACCAGCCTCTGCCATTCCAAGGGGTTTGCTGCGATCGTCGCTGCCCTCTCCTTGGGGCTAATGGTGGTGTGGTGTGTGAGCAACATCCTCCCACAAAACGCCGAGCGCCGGCTACCGCGGTGAGCGGGCACAAGCTGCGGCCGCTGGCCTGGCCCCACCTCGCCCATCCCCGGGGTCTGCTGCCATCCTGCCCAACTCCTCCTCCAGCCTGCACATGGCTAGTGGTTCACACAGGTAAGCAAACTCCTCCGCAGGTTACGTACGCACCCCCGGGGTACCTACGTGAACCTGTCGCAAATCAGGAAGCCTGCAAATAACCGGTTAAAATGGTCAGCCCTCCTTTTTGCCCCTGCGCTCCCCCTGCTACGAGCAGTACCCGCCGAAATTTCCCCAGGCACATTTTCCTGGCCGTTGGAGAATAGGGTGCAAATGCCCGTATTTTAGCTTGCAAGGAACCCCTGTATGGCGGCTTGGCGTCGGAAACATCTAGTATAGAAGGCTCCCTCGGCTGGACGCATCATACCTTCGTCACCCTAACTTTGCTGGGAACATCAGTTCAGAGGATTAAGATTTCAAATAAGATAAGTATTTGTCAGTGTAATTAATACTTTACTTGAATGACCAGACATTTCCCCACTTCAGCGAGGTGGCTTCGGATCAGGACTATATTTACTAAAGACTAATCTTCCAGTACCCATTGAAATTGAAGTGCAGTCAAAAGTTGTCTTCTAAAAGAAACTCATTTGTCACTTGAATGTATTTTCAGTGCGTGACGTTAATCTTTCTCATTGTTCACATGAGAACTGTTAAGTAAATTACTGCTAATTAAAATAATTTTCTAGACAAAGGAGTTTGTTGCATTTCTCTTGCTCAGGTGAGGCTCAGAAATGACACCAAATGAAACCTGAAGCACAGGAGGAGGGAGAACGGCGTGCTGGGAGAGGCACCCCGGAGGGAGACAGTGATGAGCAGAGGCTGAAGCAACGAAACCCTCAAACTGGTACACAAAGAGGAGCTTTGTAGCATCCCTACACAGCTACAGGGGGAAATCTCACCCACCCGAGGCTGAAGCTCTCCCCCACGTCACCCTGGGCTCACAAATGTCACACGTGGTGCCCCAGCCCCCCTTCCCACGAATTTCCCAGAAGGAGGATTGGGGAAAGCACCCAGCTCTTGTTCCTGCTTTTTGACCAGCTGCTAAAGGGGCTACTGTCTTCTTGGAAGACTGAAAAACATACTTATTTAGTGTCTTTTTTTTGCACCAGGGAATGTTTTCCCATTTGCTAGCTGGCCACAGCCCTTCTGGAGCCTGCTAGTGCCTCTGAGCCCATCTGGAACTGATTTCTGAGGAGGAGTTGTATGCAAATATTAAAACAAAAATAGAGGCTTTTGCTGCAGTCCTGTATGTTTGCTGGAAAGCTCTCAGACAAAGCAGGTTGGATACTGGAATTTTTCCAGCAGCGTTTTCAGCACTTTCCTGACATGAAAGTGATGTGAAAAAAAAAAAAAAGTATTTTCAAGGACACTTGAACAAAGTGCATCAGTCTGTGTCATCTTTCCAGTTGAAATTTCCCAAATGGAATAATTTAAGATTTTTTCGCATAGCCTGATGACTGCCAGAAGTCTCTCCACATCAGCTTTGCAGAAGGTTGTGGATACTCTCATAAAACATATATATAAAATGGGCCAGATCATGTTCAGACCACAGTTAACCTCTAGAAGAATAAATGCTGGTTTTGCAGGGTGTTTTGCCACAAAATAACCAGCACTAAAGAGAAATGTAATACAGAGGATCAGCAACCTGACAAAAAAAAAGCAGGAAAGATCACTAGCATGGCATTGAAAAAACATATTCTGACTAAAGACTCCAGAACAGCTGCTGCAGCATCTGCATTTGCATACCACAAATTAAAACAAAAAATAAAAAACACCAAACCCTGCACTGTCATCTGCTCTCGGTTACCGGAGCACGGCCTTGCAGCTTCCTCTGTGCTGCCGCGACTGCATGACGTGGCTTGTGACAGGAGGACAAAGTTTTAGCTGGCACAAGCTACCCTGACCTCCTCGGCCTCCGGCACTGCCAATGGGTTGCTGGTGGATGACGGGCACAAGCTGCAAATCCCCCCGGGCGATGGTTTTGGACAATGCTGGTGATGAACGAGGGCTGAAACATGGATCTAAGGAGGGGCAAGTTCCCGACAGGATCTTTCTGTCTCCTCGCAGTTATCCAGGATAAGCATCAATCAATTTTCTCTCCAGCTGCACAAAAGCACAGTTGTATTAGTAATATATTAGTTGTCTTATCTATTTTACGGTCCATATGTGGAGAGCAAGATCTCAGCCAAATTCAGGGCCAGATGTGCAAACACCTCTTCAGAAGCAGCTCATGACCCAAACGGACTGGTCAAAGTAGACCAGCTAGACAAAGCGTAAGGGACAGCAAAGTTTTGAGGGGTGTTTGTCTCCATTTCACAGGTTAGGAGTTTATAGAACTCTCTGCAGAGAACACAGGAAACGTTTGGCAAGGCTGGGATTTGAATTTATATTGCTTGAACCCTGCTCTAACTTCAGCACAAAGACCACCTACAAATGCAAAGTGATAATGGGCAGAGAAGTAAAACCAGCCTGGTTTTGCCCGAGGCTGTTGCATGCCACGGCACACCTCCGGGCACCAGCGTCGGGCACCGCGGCAGGAGAGCAAGCGCCCGGCCGTGGGTACAGCACTGGCAACGGCAAAGCAATAAATCACTGGAGGCATAAATTACCATTCACGGTCATAAAATGAGAAGGGTCGGCCATAAAAAAAGAGCTCTTATTTATGATGGATGTGTCGCGAGCAGAGCTTTCTGCTGCCTGCAAATCAGAGCGTATGGATACTTTAATAGAAACCCCCTAGCTGGGTATGGAAAGATCCCCTTTAGGGTAACTATAGGGCTCCATTTCTAGAAGACAATTTGCCCAGTGTGTGATTTGTCCCTAGTTGCTCACCAGACATGGGACAACAGCTACATGGTCACCCATATTGGTGACATCAACTGCTCCTTTGTCAAAGTTGCTTCTGCTGTGGGAAACCCCTTGTGATCCATGTTGCTGGCATGGGACAGCCCATGAAAGCTGGTCCCAACGTGGCTTTGACATGTCACCAGCACAAGTACTGGAGCAATCCCTGGCCATCCCAGGGGGGTGTCCCTAGCATTCAGATTAGGGTGTTGAGGACCTCGCACCCCTGAGCCACTCAGCCTTTGCACCACGGTCCTGAAGGCACCAGCCTGATGGGGACATTTGCTCTGAGCCAACTCCATGGCATTGAGATACTTTGCTGCAGTATCAAACACAGCCACCAAGGCCAGAGTGGCTTTATACTCGTCTTGCTCCTACCTGCAGAAGAGTAGCCCAGAGGCTCCATACATTAAGGTTTTGTAGCTACTCCTCCTCTGGTGTTTCCAGGGTTGGCCTCTGTTTCTCCTGCAGAGTGAGGGCTCTCCTGGGCACATTTGAGTCACCAGGGGACTTTGCTTTGCTGGGTTTGGGGGGGCTACAGCCTTGCCAATGGCCTTTCCTGCATGCCAGGCTGTAAACAGGCTCTTTGTAGTAAGAAGGGTTTTTACTTCAGGCAGTTGCTAACTGATGCAATAAGCAAAATTACTGAAACATCTACACTGGATTATTTTTCTGCCCAGGCCTAGTAACAGTTATGAGGCTTGGTCTACATCTCTCAATGTGCCTCTTGAGAACGAGCCACTGACAGTTTGCACAGCAGCCGGTGCCGAGCATGTTGCTAGCCCAGCCGCCGGCCAAGCCAAGTCTCCCACCGCAGTTTTGGTTTGGCGCCTGCAGAGGAGTGGTTTTGCCCTATAGTTTTCAAGCCTGGTTGGACTTAATGTGTTGGTTTTAACTCTCTCTCTGTCAAGTGCTGCAATCCATGGAGGACTCCAGCCTGGGCTGGATTTCACCCTTGCGATCCCACCCTCGTCTTTTTTCTTCCCTCTCACTGTCGGAGGAGGCAAAGGTGTAGGGTTTGTCCTTCCTCACTCCTGCTGCTGCCCAGCCAGGGAGGTTCAGCGACGACTTCAAGGAAAATCGGAAAGACCCCAGGCGTCTTTTCCTCATTAGCTCTGGTTCCGACTGTGGCAAACTGGGCGTGGAGCCGAGCGGCCATCTGGAGCTCCTGCTGCCAGGCCAGGAGTTGCCTCCCTGGGCTGCGGTTGCCGGGCCCACGGCACTGGTGCTCATGGCCACAGCAGCAAGGCTGGGATGGAGCTGGACCAGATTTGCCTCTTTATTCATGCAGTGGCATTTTTAGTCCAAACGAGGACCTGTTGGGTAGCTGTGGGGGATGCCTGGGCTCACACCCCTTGTTGCTTCTTGCTTGTGGTGAGGACAAGGTTTACGCCTGCCTAGACCAAGGGCCAGGCTGAGCACAGTGCTAGGCTGCATGGGCAAAGTGGTGCTGAGGCAGATCGCAAGTTCTCTCTTTGCAAAGGGCTTTTAAAATTCATCCTGTTTCTCTTGTTGTGTCTTCAGTACCTCTATCTGTGATACTGCATTCAGTGCAGCCTAAAAATTCTCTTTAAAAGGTGCAGGATCTATAGCAGCATGTCAGTTTAATCTAGTTAAAAATAAAAGGACTAAAAATGGAATTTTTGAAGCGTCTGCAGCAGTACGTACAACACATCAGCTTTGCACCGACACTGCCTGTGCTAGTACCGTTCTTTCCTCGGTAGTGACTCTGCAGCGAGCAGCGTGCCCACGTTGGCTGTTATCTAGCTCTCTAGTTCTCAGAGGCAATGGATCATCAATGGCATTGGAGACTTTTCTAAAATTGGTTCAGACTATTAAAGGAAGGGCAGAGGCAGAGAGAGGAATGAAAAAGTGACAAGCTGATGACATGTTCATTCAGCTCCTCTTTCTCTACAAATGAAGAAGTGTGTAACTGAACTTAAAAGGGACTGATGAAATAAAGGCATGTAGAGACCATTAATAATAAATCATCCAAGGAGATGAGCATCCAGCAATGAACCTTCCAGAGAATGAATGGGTTATGTCCAGTCCCAACCATACCTGGGTTGTCTTCAGTGGTGATCCCTACCCCAAAGAGTTTGCAATATAAGTCAGCAAATCAGATGGGGAGCAGGGAGATGTCCACATCACCTTTTCCTTGCTCTACCCGTGCACGGACTCCGATGTTGGCAGGCTGCTCTGCTCTGCAAAGCGAGCAAAAAGGGTGCCGGCATCCCTGGGGACAAGACCCACAGCATTGGATTCTGGTTGACTTTGGCTACAATGTGTAGAGGGGATTGTTGCTCCCCAGAAGGAAAGTTGGGTTCTTGGGAGGAACAGAAGAGATGTTTTGTTCCTGCCCAGTGACTTGCAAATGCTTGAGATCTCTCTGTCCGGCCACAAAGGTCACCTGTGCTGCAAGGAGGCAAAATATTACAGGCAGCATTTTGCAAAAATGATACATTTCCCTGGTAAATTAAAAACACTACTGTATCCTAGTCCACTACTCGCCCTTGACATGCAGCACATATTGCTCAAACTGTTTGGGGTTTTGGAGTTAGGAGTTCCTGCCACGAGCCCCGTCCACCCCTTCCTTCTCCCCAGCCTCTCACTCTCCCTCCGCAAGCTCTCCTGCCCGCTGCCTCCTTCTCAGCAGTTATTTATCAAAGTGTAAGCTGAGTTGCCAAATGAGAATGAATAAATATTAACGCTAGAATATTTTCTAGCCCTTAAGGCTCTGATCCTGCAGCTTTCATTTACATAAGGGCAGAAGGAGTAGTCATGTGTCCGGGGGCTGTGGGAGCGGGCCCAGCGAGTGCCGTGCCCCTCTTTCATTGCTGTGTGGAGGGGCAAAAAGACATTTAGCAATTGGCCAACTGTGGTTTGCTAAGACTCAGCCCTGCAAAGAAAAAGTGTAAATAAATTAGCTCAATGGTGGGTCAGGCTGCACAGTGTTTTGGTCGAGGGATAGGAGTATGGAAGCCATAACTGAGAAGATCATATACACTAGACTATAGGGTATACTAGAGAATATAAGACTGTAAACTCAAAAGGGTAAAGAGGTTGTGCGGAGGTGGCAGGGAAGAGCTCTGCCCGTGCGTGTGAGCCGGAGAAGTGCCTGCGTACTCACTCTTGTTCCTTTTTGTCACATCATTTATTCATCACAAAGTGCTCTTTAGCATTTGTCTCTTCGGTTCGGGGGAATTATTTTCTGGCACCTTCAAACCGTTTAAGTAACGCTCATTTCCAGCTGAAAGGCGGCGAGGAACAGGAGGTGGGTGCAGCACTGCACACCAAATGCAGTGACCTGCCAGGGACGACACTCTCGTGTGGGGAAGGACCTTCTTCATGCTTTGCCCTTATGTGTCTCTGCGCTGGTCCCTCAGAGCACCATCTCCACCCATGTCAGAGAGGTGCATCCCCACCGTCCTGTGCCTGCACCGCTGCCCCTGCAGAACGGCCTGCTGCCCACACGGCCGGGACGCGGGCGACCGGGCTGTGCGGGTGGGCTGTGCTGCAGCGTTTGACACGTGGTTTTGCAGCCCCACATCTGCGCCCTGGGAAGGTGGCCTTGCGCAGAGGACATCCAACGTAGCTGGCAGAGCCTCTGTAGTATCCTGTTGTCCCGATTGTCATTCCTCCCTTGGCACAAACCCACACGCACAGGCGCCTTGCAAGCAATGCATCCCCCCTGCCTGGGGTCTGATTTATGAATTCGTAACTGCAATGAGAAGGTGGTCCTTCTCCCTTCCCGGCTCAGTCCCCTCTGCCACGGGGTGCTGGTCTCTGCAGTGCTACGTGCCCTCTCCTTCTCCCTGTCTTCACATGGCTCCAAGGAGCCACACACCTTCTCACCTTCCCTGGGAAAGCCCTGGCCTCACTGACATAGAGGGGCCAACACCTCATGTGGGAATGTCTGCCTTCACCTTCCCTCTTTCTGAGGTGATGATGCTTCATCACCATCAGTCAAAGCCTGCAGCAGCGCCGGCTTTCCTTCTGCAGTGACCCGAGAAGCAGCCTGCTGGCACAAATGTACCCCCACGAGCACTTCCAGCATATTATCCTAATCCTCAGCAAATTAGGTCAGATTTGGGAATAAGGACCTATGGGAATAATGACGTCACTGACCTAGAGGCCAGGATGCCCCCCAGTCATGTCAGATGCCCAGATCATTGTACAGGCGTGCATAAACTGTAACACCAGAATTTGCCAATGGTCTTGTAATTCCTCAGCAGTGACCTCTTTCTGAAGCCACAGAAGATAAAAAATACCCAGACTGTAATGCTCTTGGGCTAGTGGTACATATCTATATGACATAAGGATAAATTTCCTCCTGATCCCAGCTGGCAATTACATTGTGGAGATAAAAACACATCGGGCTTTTATAATTATAAGACTATAAAGGAATTTGGGAAAATATAGCAGATACTTGATAGACTTAGAAAATGCATTCCTTGGTTGAAATGCTCACTAATAAAACTTATAGGTTGGTATTAATCACAGGAAATTGGCTAATCTCTGTGCAAGTTTTTATTTAATTACTAAGCATTATGTTTCAAAATCTAAGTTCTTGGGTGGCTTTTCTGCCCTCAATCTATCTGAATCACTGTCAATGGCAGGGAAGGAAAGCAAGAAGATGGAAGAGCATCTGATGTGAAGTTCTCCTGCTCCAACATGAAAAAAAAGGCATAAAATGCACTGTAAAATTCTGCAAAATAGCTTTCACAAAATGTACTGGTCTTCACCAGAGAAAAGCTTCCAGCTTAGTAAGGTTTCACAAGCTAATGGAGTTGCATGGACCCAAAATGTGGTCAAAAGCCATCCAATTCAGTGAGATATTTCCCCCCTGGACTGAGAAAAGCTCTGTATTCAACCTCAAGTCCTGTCCATGAACTTGCACGCAGGTCCTCCTAGCATGTGTGTTGACCCCTGAAATGTAAAATGGGGTGGAGCTGACAAGAGTGGATGAATCCCTGTCCTTCTCCTGCTATTCCCTGTGCTTTCCACAGAGACGCTGGCTATGGGACAGGGGCTCCTGACATCTTCCGCAAGCCAGTCTCATCACCTTGTCATCCCGGAGGCCAGCCACCGGTTGTCAGTTCACTGGAGATGTCCCCCTCGCTGAAATCACACCTCCCAACTCTGCTTTCAGAGCCAGGAGACAAACTGAAAATGCAGCGACAGCAAATAACTTTTACAAACTACAGAGCTGGCAAATATGTCAAAAGCATTTTGGTATTGAACTCTCACTTGAAATCAATGATCCAAATGGGACTCAACTTGTTCCTTATTAAGGGCTAAGGGCAAGCTTAATATTTCAGTCTTCATTCACACATGAGCTGGATGGACTTTATGAGTAATTGCTGTATGCAGCACTTTCCTGAATCATGCATTATTAAAATCCCACAACTGGAGGAACAAAAATGGATGGGGCTTGCTAATCCATCCTCATCCAGCTCCATGGCAGGAGGGCTGACCTCTGCATCTCTGCAGCTCAGCACCTCTGCCCCAGGCTAAGCCCCTGCCCTGGCCTCTCCTGGGTGCGATCCCAGGGCTTGTCCCTTTATCTTCTTGTGCTGTATTACTGACATGAAAGGAGAGAGGTGATCCTTGCCCTCCCCCAGATTTCACCCCTGGAGTGGGGCTGAGGGAAGGCTAGGAGGAAGCCAGGAGCATCCGAGCCACAGGTGGTGTTTTTCCTGCCACCTGCTTTGAAGAAAGTCCTTCAAAACCAGAGATAACCATGTGGAGTCACCTGTCGAAAGGGGTGGTCACCAGAAGGTGTTTCTCCTTGCAGCTGCTGCCCAGTCCTGGGGTGACCCGCAAAGCATGAGCCAAGCCCTGCCTTCGAGAGCAGCCCTGGCTCCCACTTTTCCTGCCGCTTGCATGGGAGACCGCTCTGTCACCGTTCTGCAAAAGGGTCATACGGCATACAGCCTTCATCTACAGGTTTTGCCTGTGCATTCAGAAAGGTTCCAGGGCTAGAAAATCAGCCTCAAGAGCGGTGCATTTCATGTAATCAGGCTGCTAAATTATGGCCCAGCAAAGCTATATTGCTGCCCCTACCTGCTGGCTATGTCATTGGCAGGGGACCATGCATGGTGTATAAAATGTCTTGGAAGTCCTTTAGAGAAGGCTGTGGCGCTGTCACCTCTGGCACAGCAAACCCCAAGTCAATACGAAAACTAGACGAGGAAACCATCAGGAAAAGCCTTGAGGTTTAAAAGCACCAGGCAAACCAAGCAGTGTGTAAAATAAATGCGAGCCCAAGAAGAGTATCCCGTTGGTCAAAATTCATGCTCTGCATTGAACAGCAGCAGCAATACTGCAGGAATAAGCCCTGTTCCACTTCACTAAGCCGTGCGGGTCCTTCATTCTTCTGGTGTGAGTGGGTGCAGCTCTATGGAAAACCTGGCGTCACGCCAGCATGCACCAAGATCACACGCTTCTTCCGAAGTAGGAGACTCCAATGTGGACCATGGCAGACATGGCCACTAAAAGGCCACTAAAAGGTGCCACCTATCGCAGCCCAGGTCAAAACATCACATGTTAAACAGTCGTAAGGGAAACCATGCAGCTGGTGAGCCCTTCGCATGGCACTCATTTTCAAGGAGATAAAACTAGCATCCACATACATCGACCTTGTGGAGCTTTTTGTGTTTCTTATGGGCAAGCAACCTCCTAAGCCTGCTGCACAACCCCTCATGAGGCTGTGGACGGGCCGTTTCGCAAGGCGTCGGTGCAGTCCTCAGGCTGGTGGAGCAGGCGCGGGTGGACGGGGGGGACAAGGAGCTTTGTTCCCTTGTGACACCAGGGGAAGGCACAGTGCCAAAGGCACCTCTCCCACTTTCGCCCCTCAGCGACCGAGCTACTGCTGAGTCAGACCTCCCACTCCAGGTACCCCAAAAGCACTCGCCACTTCTGAAAGGACCTCAAAAGAGAATCAAAATGAGTTAAAAATGCCAAGGCCAAACGACAGCCTGCAAATACCTCTATGATCAGAGGAGAGGTGAAAGCTCCTGCAGTTGAACACCATCCCCTTTTGTCCCCAGAGGAGGACAGGCACTAAGCTTGCAGCTGTGTTGGTGTCCCCCAGGCTTCCTGTGGTGGATGATGCCCCTCCTGCCCTGTGCCCTCATCTCAGTAAGGAGGGCTTTGCAGCTCAGGCTGTGAGCCAGCAGGCACCCTGGCTCCGCTTTGGCATCCAGTCCCAGCTGACCAGGGCTGAACACAATCATATCTGCAGCACCCAGTGGCTCTTCAGAGAGCATCTCTCAGCTCATCATGTTGTCCTTGCTCACACACGCCCACAACAGCAGTTAGCAGCCCACATGGACCTCACAAAGAACTCCAACTGCATACAAGCAACATACCCGCTAATTACGAATAAACAAATTCTGAGACCTCTGGGCCATCCCCGAGTCTCTTCTGAAGCCCCAGCACCATAGTTCCTCAGCTCAGGAGGACTACAAGGATGTTGTGAGATTATGCAAAGTGAAAACTAGAAGGGCCAAAGCCCAGCTAGAACTTAATCTGGCTACTGCAGTAAAAGATGTTAAAAATGTTTTTATAAATATATTAGCAACAAAAGGAGGGCTAAGGAGAATCTCCATCCTTTTTTGGATGCGGGGGGAAACATACTAACAAAGGATGAGGAAAAGGCTGAGGTTCTTAATGCCTTCTTTGCCTCAGTCTTTAATAGTAAGACCAGTGGTTCTCTGGGTACCCTGTGCCCTGAGCTAGAAGACGGGGCAGAATGAACCCTCCATGATCCAAGGGGAAGTGGTTAGAGACCTGCTACACCACTGAGACACACACACAAGTCTATGGGGCCGGATGGGATCCACCCAAGTGTACTGAGAGAGCTGGCAGAAGTGCTCATCGAGCCACTTTCAATCATTTATCAGCAGTCCTTGCTAAATGGGAAGGTCCCGGTTGACTGGAAGTTAGCAAATGTGGTGCCCATGTACAAGAAGGGCTGGAAGGAGGTTCTGGGGAACTACAGGCCTGTCAATCTGACCTCAGTGCCTGGGTAGGTTATGGAGCAGATCATCTTGAGTGCCATCACGTGTCACGTACAGGATAACCAGGTGATCAGGTTCTGTCAGCATGGGTTTATGAAAGGCAGGCCCTGCTTGATCAACCTGATTGCCTTCTATGACAAGGTGACCTACTTAGTGGATGAGGGAAAGGCTGTGGATGTTGTCTACATGGACTTTAGTAAAGCCTTTGACACCATTTCCCACAGCATTCTCCTGGAGAAACTGGATGTTCATGGCTTGGACAGGTGCACTCTTTGCTGGGTAAAAAACTGGCTGGATGGCTGGATGCAAAGAGTTATGGTGAACGGGGGTAAAGCCAGTCGGTGGCCAGTCACAAGGTTCCCCAGGGCTCAGTTTTGGGGCCCATCTTGTTTAATATCCTTATCAATGACCTGGATGACGGGATTGAGTGCTCCCTCTGTTACTTGACACCAAGTTGGGTGGGATTGTTGATCTGCTCGAGGCGAGGAAGGTGCTGCAGGGGGATCTGGACAGGC
>NW_010522857.1:0-16290 GCF_000687285.1 Phaethon lepturus
TACACAATATATGATATAAATGTAAATATAACTAACATGACTACAATATATTTATACTTAAAATAAATTAAATTTTTATATAGTATATATTAAGTGTATATGCTCTATATAAAATATATATATTTTCCATTATTGTTTTGGTGGCAGTTGAGGAACTGATCTAAGACTGCCTAAAATCATGCTTTGAAACATTTCATCTGTATAGAGGCTGTCTGCATAGTCGTTCTGCTACCGGTAAGTAACTCATTGCTTTTTTAAGCACTTTGGAATGTCTTCAGTCTGACAGGCTCAATATAAAACGAAATTCAATTCAATTTAATTTTTAATATATCTGTATAAATCCCTGTGAGGTCCTGTTATAATTCTTCCCTCCAGCATAAATTCTTCCTCCTCCTTAATAAAGTTTGCAGCTGTGTTACAAAGTCACAGATTCTAAACACTGTCTCATGGTACAGTTTTAAAGTCTCTCAGGTGACCAATTGTCCCTCTCTCCCAGCTGCAACACTGACATTATAAACGCTGACATTTCAGTAATAGAAGAATCTGCACAGATCAAAACACAAATACGGGGCATTTCCAGTTAGCCTGCTAAATCCCAATAAAAGAGATTTTCTATATCTGGAGGCATACTTATGGATTAGTAGGCTTTCAGCTCATGGAGTAGTGCTAAAGAGGGAATTTCACACAGGGGGAAATCTACACTTTGCTGAAAACTTAGGTCTATTCCTCTTTCCCATGTTTTGAACAATTTTCCTGGCTCCAATATGTTTACTAATTATCAAAGAAATTTGTTATTTAAACCCAAGTTTTCTTCAGTGGGATTTTATGCTAAATAAGTAGCATCTTATCTGCTAAGGAACCCTCACTCTACTGCAATGAAAACTCAAACTAAATGAGAGCTGGCACCTTCATTCTGGGAATGCTGTTAATCTAGCTTCATACATAAATACAAACATTCACATAAAAAGCTTAGTGCTTTAAGGTCTTTCAGATGAAAAATGTCAATCATTATGACATATTACTAGAAGTATTTTTCTTTTATTTACAGCATACTTTGAAACAAATCACCTGCAGGTGTAAATCTGTCAGTGAAGTCAATGGAGCTATACTGATTTACAGTCCCTGATGATCTGGCCCTGTGATTTGCAATCACTACTAGGAAAGAATAAGTAGAGTGTCAGGGTTAAAAAGGAAGTGGATGGATTCTCTGACACTGACAACTGGTTGATACTTGGTCAAACTCAGGTGGACTCTACAAAAGGCTAAGAACACCTACGCATAATAAAAGACTGTTCAAATAAGCGGAAAAGACCCCTTGACTTTATACAGGATGTAGGAGGGCAGGACCTTATCATGTAATTTTATTTTCATTTTATTTGTGGGGTTTGAACAATATCAGCAATGGGACTGTTAAAAGATCAAAGCAGAGATCTTCCTATATTTTTCTTTATACAATGGAAGTGCTGAGTATCTCAGAAAGTGTCACAACAGATCTGTGGTAAGTCAGATTATTCTGATAAGAAATATATTACCAAATTATTTTCCAAATATTTTTTCACTACTGAATCTTTTCATAACCAGTCCATGCTTATCCTATTCTCTCTTTCATCACTGATTAGAAGACTCTTTCTTTCAAGTTATGTCATAAACAAAAGAATAATTTCATGATTTTATCTACAACATAACAATTCATAAGGGGTATTGCCAAGGGTAGAGGACTAACAACAGGTAATTTTCATGAAGCTCAAAAAGTTCATCAGTCTCTGAACTTGAAAAGGTTGCTGTTTTATTTGAAAGTTTTAAGTACCTTTTCAGACACTGTTTTCGATACTTTAGTTTCTCCCACTTAAGCTTCAAAAAGATTAAGCAATATAGTTGTTCAGTCTTTCTTGAACTAAAACAACATTGTGTCAAAAGAAATTTGTTCATTAATGCAAAATATTGTCTCTCAAGCACATCAGAGACTATTCCATTCACACACAAGTAAGTCAGAGGAAAATAGCTGCATCCAGGTGGTTGTATTTCTTATTCCAGTTAGTTAGTTACCTCACTATTCTGGCAGTGAACTTATCATTTGATTTTAAGGGATAAAATTTCCAGAGGAGTTGCTTCAGTAAACCAACTAAACATTCAAAGGAGAAATGACAAAGCTGTTGTCATTTGTCAGAATCAGGACTGTATTATTTGGGAGATCGTTGATAATCAGCACTACGCATCGTAGTATGTAATCAACATTTATATCTTGTGCTAAAAATGAAAAGGATGTTGTAATGAGGTAAGGGATGGGGACAAAAGAGCAAGAAGGGATATAATTAATGTGAAGTTGTCAGATGAAAGGAAAGATTTAAGAAGGTAATTTTTCTGGAGGGATATCGATAAGGGTAACTTCTAGCTAATCTGTCATTATTTTAACTTTTCCTTTCCATTACTGATAGGATAACTGCACCAAAACTTTGACCAGAACATCGATGTCATGCTACAAATCTAATTTCTCTATTTTTCCTTTTTTATTTTGTTGGGGGGGGGGTGTTGTTGTTTTTGGTGTTTTTTTTTTTTCTTGTATCACTGACCGAATAACAAAATATTATTTGGCTTAGAACTACAGGAATCATTAAACCATTGCTATCAATTTATTTTGGACAAGATGTAAATGTTATTTCCTAGAGAACATTACCTTGTCTTCTTCAGTGAAGCTTATAGCGTGCCATCTACGAAGACTAGACCTTCACAAGTGCTTGTGTGTTGCAGCACCAAACACCCAGCTGAAGCCTTAGCCCTGACAAGCACCCCCGCTCCCCTTAATGCAAAGGCAGCCTTAGGCACTTGCAAAGGGATATTGAGAAACCGCCTGAATGGGAAGCTAAGATGGCAAATGAGATGCTGAGAAAAGCAAAGGTGCTTATGCAGCTGGTGTGATCGCAGCTTTGCACCTGCTTCTACACTGAACCCCCGACCGTACACCTATCCTAGAAACAGGCACCTCAGTCCCACTGGTAAAAATTAAGAAATGAACCCATTTCTCCACAATACCTTGCAACTGACTCTTGAAGGACTTCCATGGTAGGAGAAGACCTGGATTTAAAGCCGTATCTTGCTGACTAGGAAGAGGGATTATTTACATTTTCTTTGAGGGACAAGGTACTTTAACAGGATACTGGCTGCTGTAAGTCAAGTTTCCCTCTCTCCTTTCCTTTTAAACTCTTGCACTTCAGAGATACTTGAGATACAGAGATACTTTGCTTCCAGCATCCTACTTGAATGCTCTTAACTTGTGAGCTAATCTTCTGTCTTGGTGACCATAATGAGGCATAATTTTTGAAAGGAGAGAGAGAGAAACTTTTCTTGTTTGGTTCTATCTGCCAACCAGCACAGATTGCATCTGGCAGCTGTTTCTTCGTGCACAGCGTGCAAGGAGCCTGGGTACTCTTGGACAAAGATTTCTCCCAGTAAGCAGAGCAGCAAGAGACAGAGACCGGAGGAAAGGAGCTGAGATCTTCACTCACAAGACACAAGTAAAAGTAACAGCATGGACAAAAGGAGTTGCAGAGCCATACAACCTAAAGTTAAGAGGTATTTTAACTTGTTTTTATTTAAGTTCCTATGTTTGTGTCACTGTTTGATCTGCAGTCCTTTTACTGCGTGTCACACCAGCTGCAATCCTGTCTCCAATGCTTTAGTACAAAGTAAGACTCAGATAAGCATATGAAAGACAGTAATATTTAGATTACTTAGTTAAGCTACAGACACTTTGGAGACACAGTTACAGAACATGTTGGTTACATTTACACCCAATAGCAAGAAAAGCAGTCAGACACCTTTTCTATCACCGTATACAAACTGCAATGCAGTGGCGTGTGCATCCAGCCACAATCTACTACAAATAGATAGGGATCATAAAATAGAAACGATGGCACAATCAGTGCCCAGGGTGCTTTCCATCAGCAGTTTTGTGTCAATAGGTGTGAATTGCCTGGGTTCTGCACTATATGGCCTCTTGCAAAGCTGATTCTTAAAAAACATTTTGGGGAAAGAAATGTTAGAAATGCAATTTGATTTCAGAACACAAAGGTACTCATACTACACTATAGACGGCTTTCTCCATCGGAGACGCACACTGTAACCACTTCCTATTGCCATTAGTATTTGGTGCCCCGATTTATGAGTTGTTTCATGTTCATCCACTGTGCTGCATAAAAGAGATATTGAAAACAGTGCTATAAAAAGTATGTAAAAATAAAACAACATACTCACAACTATAGTAATTTAAACCATTTTTTTAAGTAGAAAATGCTATCATTAAAATGAGAATTCCTAAATTTCTCTTCTACCTCTCCAAAAACCAGAACATGCTTGATACTAACGAAGGTGGAGTTGGTGGATGTGTTGTTTTGGCTTTTTTTGTTTTGACATAATGTGAACAAAGCACAGGCCTATGCATGTTAGCTTAAACCTTCTTTAATTTACAAATAAGCCAGATTGCTTCAATGACATATAAAATATCAGCCAGTCGAACTACAAAATATTTCCAAATGCCTTAAAACCTGCGTATCACTATAAGAAAGACATTAAGGTGCTGGAGGGTGTCCAAGGAAGAACAAGGAAGCTGGTGAAGGGTCTAGAGCACAAGTTTTATGGTCAGTGGCTGAGGGTATTCGGGTTATTTAGCCTGAAGAAATGAGGCTGAGGGAAGAGCTTAGCACTCTCTATCCCTGCCTGAAAGGAGGTTGTAGCAAAGTGGGTGTCTGTCTCTTTTCCCAAACAACAAGCAATAGGACAAGAGGGAATGGCCCTAAGTTATGCTAGGAGAGGTTTAGATTAGTTATTGGGAAAAATTTCTTCACTGAAAGGGTTATCAAGCATTGGAACAGGCTGCCCAGGGAAGTGGCTGAGTCACCATCCCTGGAGGTATATAAAAGATGTGTAGATATGGCTCTTAGGGACATGGTTTAGTGGTGAACTTGGCAGTGCTAGTGCAGTTGTACTTGATCATCTTAAAGGTCTTTTCCAACCTAAATGATTCTGTGATTCTATGATCTGTTAATTTTAACTTAATATCTAAAGATAAGAAAGTGCTGAGTTATCAAGACAGTTTTGGATAAACTAGTGGCAAAAGTAATCTCTATATAACCTCTAAATTTATTCTTAACATTTTGGCCACAAGGAATTTACAGGATTTATAAATCTCAGACTTACATGCTTCAGAGGGGGATTATCTTCCTGACTGAGAATCTAATGGCTTGTTTCAGTGAACATCAGTTTATTTTTCCTCATCATAAATATTGACTTTGTCTTCCCCTTGTTCCACATTAATGTATTCCATCAATAAATAATGATATGCATCTCAATAGAATTCAACATCTACTTATTACAATAGTTTTCCTAGTACCATAATAATCAGAAAGTCCTTTTAATCAGGATGGAAAACAAGATGATTATGGTTGTTCATAGGGCAATAAAAGGTTCTTTTTATTTCATTCTACAATGACTGCTGGTTGGAAATTTTCTGGTCCAGTAAGGCATGCAATAAAAAGGGACAAATTCTTTTCATAGTTCTTTGTTCAAAACTTCTCAGAGTTGCTCTGAGCGACCATGTAAGTATTAGCTGTATAAGATGAAGTTAGTGGAAAAGATGAAGTGATCATCATGAAATGATTTGTCTCTATTCTTTCCAACATATAATAACTCATAATTTATTTCTTTATCTATTTATAGAGCACAGTATCTATTTTTCATCATATCATTCATGCTGTAACACATATATAGAGGCTAGAAAAAAGCCACTCTGACATAAACAAAATTCAGTTGTGTAATTCAGTGATCATGTGTAACATGTGGATCAGGAGGCAGCAACAGGTGGAGGAAAGCACAGACTGATATTTCAGGTTCCTATTAATTAATGATAGATGCAGTCTGGCTACACTATTTTTAGTTTGTAATCTGAACTTTGAGCTATACATGCTACCTGACACTGGAAAATAAACTGAAATGAAACACATCACCTCACGGAAGGGAAGTGTAATGGGACTGAAAAGATCCAGGCAGTTAGTTGACATCTTAAATCGTTTTATTTTCAGTGGTATATAATTTAAGAGAATGGATCTTCTGCAAAATACACAGTGTAATGCTACTGATGTGGAAAAATAAATGCTAAAGCCCATATCGTGACAAAAGCATCTAATGAAACGGGTATCATCATAAATAAGTTTAAGCACTTCTTTTTCCATTGAATCAGATAGAGATGAAAGGAAACATAAACTTGAAATAGCGATTCTCTTGCTCTAAAATGTATTCAGGAAAAGTACTTAAATTTCATATTCTTTTACTTTTTCAGTATTCAGAAATGGATCCTTGTCTGTGTTTGGTATTCTACTGCATCCACCAGATTGTTTTCTGAAACACTTAGACAATTTTCTCCTGGCCTGCCAGATCAGACCCTCTTTTCAAGGACAGAGTCCCAGATCAGTTTTTTAGGACATAAACCTTTCTATCTCTAGTGAGATACTGCTCTTGCCATTCAAATCTAACCACGGAGTTTAGGCATACATGCAGTCTAATTGCAAGAAGGTTTTAGCCCTTGTGGGGTTTTGTTCAAATAACAGCTTCCAATCGCAACAGGCAACAGTCCAGGCTCTGCAGAAAACTATGTTGTATTTCAGTGGCTGGGAAGTTTACATGTGTCACTGTCACCTCTGTATCTCACAAAAGAAAAGAAAAAAGAAAAAAGAAAAAACACCCTCACTAACAATAATTTTTACTTTAATAGAAGAAAAAGGGACACAAAGAGATCAACACTTATTCATACAAATGGTTGGTTTAACGCACACTGAACAAATTGATGCATAAATTGGCTATGATAAATGCTTGTGTTAAATGTGGTTATTTATTATGTGTTCCATTACATAAATTGGTTACAGAATTATAACAAATGCTCTTTATTAATCTTACCTTCCCTGTGGCTGGAGAATGACTGGAGGCAATTACCTTCAGTGTGGAACTCAATTCCATTATTGTTGACAGGCAGAAGAGGCCAGGCAGCCTCCTACTCCCACACAGACAGGTCACATCCTCCTGCTTCCGCTTTTTAGCATCCTGCACCTCATCTTGCCTTTCTGTGCTGACATGGTGTGCCACGGCATCTCCTTCCAGTACTACTGCCTCTAGTTCAGGAATTCCTGAGAATGGAGAGTTGAGGTATAAGAAATAAGAAGTGAAAATAACTTGATAGCTATTCTTTTTACCTTATATAAATTATAAGGCAAAGGAAATTTCTTTTGATCTCAACAGCTTCACTACACACTGAGTGCGGCTGTACTTTCAGTTGTCTCTTTCATCACTATTTCACTCTAAAATTCCCTGTGAAAATCCTGCACTGGAAGAATCTGGACTGGGAGAGTGGGGTGCTGTGTGCTTAAAAAATAAACCCCACAAAATTTCTATTCCTATTTGAGCCATTTAGATAAGAACAGATAAGACCAAAATGTTATTCTAGATTACTGGAGTGTGAAAACGGTGTGGTTGAAGATCTGCTTCCAACCTGTGCCAGGTTGACAATTTTGCAATTGCAATTGCAATTCCACTGGCAGGAATGAAAAAAGTTCTGATTTATGCTTTGTGAGAAGAAAATATGGTTCTGCAACTCTATCTTGCCCTAGAAGGGTAAGACTATCACAAAGGCTCATGACTGATCCTCAGTTCACAAGCGTAATGAAGATGAAAGTCCTTCTGGGGAGCTGCTGGCATAAGCCCCCCTACAGCCTCCTTCCCTTTTTCTCTGAAGAGCTCATTAGAACAGGTTCCTTGAGCACTGCTGTCAGCTCACAAAAGGGACCACTTGTCTGGTTTTCTCCTCCTTCTCCATCTTTTGCTTGTTTTTCCAAGGTGAACAGGGCAGAATGACTATGAAGACAGATTAATTGTGCAATTGTTAGAGGGGACAAGAGAAAACGGTTTAAGAAGATCTATGAAAAGAAGTGAAGAAAAATGTAACTGAAAACTGATGCAGCTTTGACATATTTTTTTTTAAAAATGCTATTTTAGTATAGTTATTTTCCCTTTTGAACTGTGTATCTCTCTAGTGCAAGCTTCATACCACCTCTGTGCTGCCTAATGCAATGCAGGCGTCCTGCTACTACCTGTTTCCAGATGCCAGCCTAAGAGACATAACAAAAGAACACTGCGGGGTATTGTTCACACCGGTGGTGATAACAGAGCTAAGAGCTCCATGGCAAAAACTCCAGCAGCTGGAGGCTCTATGCAGAAGGAATACCACTTGGGATAACCAGCTGTGTTGTGGCTCAAGGGAAGTAACAGGGTGTGTTTCCATTCAGTCAGGATGGAAGAACAGCAGTGCTTGGTATTTTTACTAAGCTGGCAACTAGCTTATTTGACTGTGAATTTAAAAATTAAATGTCCTTTGACCCCAAAATAATGTAAGAAAATCAATTAAACCCACACATTGGTTTGGAGCTGGGTAAAATTTTACTTCAGGAGCTACAAAATCCCAACATATGACTAGAAAACTCAACAAACACTCCATACTGGCTTTTGCTTAGAGGTATTTCTACTTTATATTATGGAAAGGTAGGAGAAAAAATAAAAAGGAAATTTTATTTCCTTTTTTAAGGAGTTTAACCTTTGAGTAGACAGCCTGGTGTACTCCTTTCTGACTCATTTTTTAATCTTTTCCTCGTAAGTGTCATTGAAAATTAGTAATTAAACATGCTCAGCAGTGCATTGTTTTGAAATTAATTGCATCTTTTTCAGAAGGGTAATGCCACATGGTTCTTGGCCTCTTGGCTTAAAGAAGTGCTAGGAATGCGTGATAGCAGCCCTCAAATACACTGGTTAGCACTTGATAGTGCCACTGCAGTGATTCTCACACTTTTATTGCAAGGAGGCAACACAGGAACTTTCGTGTCAAAATAACCATGAATATCTCCACACACTCTACTATATTAGCATATCTGCCTGTTCCAGATGTCTACAATTAATATCCTGAAATCCTGAGTAAATTACAAGAGTTACCTTATGGTTGCTTCTCCAGACACAGAATGTCATTTGTATCTTATGTAGTTGTAAAACTGCAGCACTTGGTAAAAGATCAATCAGTGCATAAATGTCATCAAATGGGAGGAACTGAGGAGAAGCCAGAAGTTTTTTTAAAGATTGAAAGCAACAAGACATTTACATGAATCTTTTACCTAAGAGGTGCAAGAGGCTGAAATGGAAGTGGTGCAAGTACGTGGGGAGTACCTGTGAAAAGAGACAGGCTGTTTCAGGAGTGATCAGTTATATTTCCTTTCTATGCATTTTCCTCCTCCTGCCTCTTCCAGAGTCTCATTTCAGGCACATATTCTTTGGACTACAAAAGTTTCTGCAAGAATCTTCCTTTGGACCATCCTCATTCCATAGGACAACTACTACTGCCTTTTCATTTTACATGGGAGCAAGGGAAAAATGAATACTAGGAATGCTAAAGACATGAAATAACAGGTACAAAATACATAATTTCATGTAACTAACCTCCATGACTAATACTTCAAAATTCACTACTTGAGAAACTATTAGCAAAAGAGCAATGCTGAACTACACCAGAGTCAGCTTTACAGGAGAATGGCCTAAAGAACAAAAAGTCTTCATACTAGGTAAGGTAGGCAGGAGAAGCCTGTTAATTTAATCAGATACAGAGATGGTAAAAAGGTGTTTTTACTAAAGAATTATCTTTCAGCTTGTCTGTTCTTCATTGCGTTATTATAACTAGCAACACTGAAAAACTCTTTATTACAGAATGTTCATTTTCTTTACATTAAAAAGCATATATAATAAATTACCGCATCTCAATGAATTTCAGAGGACAAAACAAAAGATAAAATAAATTCTGTAAAAATAAATTCAAAAGTCCTGTCTAAAGGCATGATCACACGACCAAGTTACCTT
Source organism: Phaethon lepturus (assembly GCF_000687285.1). Lineage (NCBI taxonomy): Eukaryota > Metazoa > Chordata > Aves > Phaethontiformes > Phaethontidae > Phaethon > Phaethon lepturus. The sequence continues at coordinate 9,937 of NW_010522857.1, forward strand.
AGGTAAGCTGGTGTTGGAATTCGGAGTGTATCACTCACTCCCCAAAGACCACCCGGACACATGTTCACCCTGTGATAAGCAGAAGGCAGCTCTGAGGGAAACAAGGTCTACTCAGTTGAGCTTACTGCCAGGGTCAGGACAATGGTAGTGCCTGGCTGAAGGCTTTGATTAAAATGGATGCTGCATCTGTTTTAAAATCACTAATTTTTAATATTCATGATACATTGAGGAGAGAAAATCAAAGTCTAGCAGCTGTTAGATTTCCAACACCTGCAGATGGATCCAGTGTGGTACTGAAGAAAGATACAGAGCTACATGTACAAAATCTAACCTCACCATAGAGTTCCTTCAACACTGGTTTCCATGAGGGTTTGAAAGGAAATACCGGTTCCAATGTATATAATTAAAAACAGCAATATTGAGAAGTGACAGATGACCATAGGAATTCAGAGGTAATCAGTGCGTGCTAAAAACCTGTTATGTGTCCCTCTGAAAGGGAGTCTTTTCTGAAAGAAACTCGTATTATCAGAAATGCAAAGCAAGAAATCAGAGCCATGTTTAGCTATTGTGAGATCTGGGGAACAATAAGATCATAGAATCATAGAATAGTTGGGTTGACAAGACCTTTAAAGATCATCTAGTGCAGTGAGCAGGGACATCTTCAACTAGATCAGGTTGCTCAGAGCTCCATCCAACCTGACCTTGAAGGTTTCCAGGGGTGGGGCATCTACCACCTCTCTGGGAAACCTGTGCCAGAGTTTCACTACCCTCATTGTAGGTAGGGTACAATTTTAAAAAATTTCTTCCTTAGACCTAGTCTAAATGTACCCTCTTTTAGTTTAACACCATTACCCTTTGTTCTATTACAACAGGCCACACCTTTGTACAAAGACATACACCTTTGTCTAAACAGATATGCTTATCATTTATTTTTCACCAACTTATCACTCCTGGTTCATCTTTCATCAAATATCTCTGTGTTTACCCAGTGCCTGTAATTTTCCCTTACTTTTAAGTTGTCAGTTAAATTTAAAAAAGAGGTCCTTTTTTGTGTACTTAGAAAGCTGGATCCAAAGATATACACACTCTGATCTTCATCCACGTGTAGGTTTAATTCAACCAATGGTCAATGGTCTTTATGCAGAGAAGGGTGGGTGCCTGCATGAGGAAGCTAAGAATTACTCTCAAGAGAAATTAACAAGAACTGAGAGGACGCCTGTACTGGTTTACCATTAGACCATAACATTTAAATGCAACATAATTTTCAAAATATTACAGCTGATTCTTCCTTTCTAGTAAAGAATACTCTGGCATTTATTCAGCCATTGTGCTCCCTTGTTTTGAGATTTCTTACATCAAAAAAAGGGCACTTCAATTCACTTGTGTACTGCCCATTAAACCCTGGAAAGAAGAAAGTGACCACAGCTGAGGGAACTCCAGCCATAGATGTTCCCCCTTTTCATGCAGGTAGTCCTCCCAAGCTGGAGGCTGAAGGCTGGGATGGATTACTCCAGGCCTGAGTCAGTTGGAAAGACTTGCTGGAGAGAGGGCATTCCCAGTGAAGAATTATGTCCATTTTATGCTCTCCACAGTGCAAGAAAAGGCATCTGGGAAACGAGTTTGTTTCTCATTTCTATGCTGTTATTCCCAGTATTTTATGGTTTCCTTTTTATAAAACGCATTTACAGAGCTTGTTTTGTAAAAATAATGAATTATCTGATATGCACCATTTCTGCCATGAGGGGAAACAGGTACCATTCTTAGGATTATTGGTATATCTCTCCAGTCCTCTAGAGAGAAGTATTAGTTCATAATTTAACTCCACTTTGTCAATATTACCCTAGAGCTTGCACTTGCACTAAATGGAACACTTTATCCTGCAGTGAAATGATGTTTTACTCATAGCCAAGCAATTTCAGGGATATTTGGTGAGCCATGCTCCATGCTTTTAGTGGGATCGCATAAAAGGATAAGTCTGCTTTATAAACTTTTGCTGTGCACTCCCCAGTGCAGCTCTATATGTTATATTTCTGAAGTGCTCCTAAAAAAGAAAAAGCATATTTCCAGGCTTTAGAGAAAGAACACTAAACAGATAATTTTCTTTTATAAACAGTCAATTTTGTAGCAACTTTGAGAGAAACTCAGCTTTAGCATCAGAGCAAAAAATTAATGTTAACTTTAAGAGAATTGTACCTGTCCTTTTTTGTCAGGATGCATTTGACCTATTAATAGCCATTAATTTAAATCATTAAACACCATTGTGACTTGATTTTTGGTCTGTACTACAAGACAGTATATGGTACATCAACAGAATTGCAGTGGGAAAACATCCGCAAGCCATTTTCAGAAGTTATTGAAGAATTTATAGATATGTTAATTTCATGGAATGATTTTTCTATGATTTCAAAGCATACAGAGGAAACACTGACAAGTGACAGAGAAAAAAAATTTGTGAAATACTAAACCTGATGAAGACATAGACATTTTTTGTGTTGCAGACAGCAAAACATAAGGGAGAAAAAAGGAAAATGAAACCGGTAATTTTCAAAATTCTGGAATACAAAACCTTCACATTAACATTTCCGTAGAAAATGTTACATTTTGTTAGGAAAACTTTCTGACTGGTAATTTTTGATCAGCTGTTTTTAAATACACATACAATAAAGGAGCCATATAAGGATATTTTTTAGTCTCAGTCTAATATATGCATAAAATTTACTCAAGTGCCAGTCAAAATTAAAAATACATTAAGTCTGAAGTTGCATTCTTTCTATCCCCTCTTTTAAGCATTAGGTCTTTCTAATTTAACTGAGGTATTTCCAAGGTATCTACTGCTGTGGTGTTTAAGTGCCAATATCTGACGTTTCCTTTTACTGTAAATTGGTTCTTTGTACCTTGTCAGATAGTGTGAACCTTCCTACTGTGCACCTAAATACACCAAGAATGTGTGTGAGGGCTCATGGCTATCACAAGTAGCAGAAAATGTCCTTATTAAGTCTCAATCACTCTCAGAATGTAGGGGGTTAGAAAGCAAAGTGGTGACTCACTTTTTGCTCTTTAGTCTCTGGGTGAAAATTAGATGGGAGATCTCTGCTCAGCCCTCAAAAAAACCACACTGTCTAGGTCAAACAAAAAAGGCATATTTTGCTTGCTTTAACTTTGTACTCATTTTTTTCATTTCTGTTTTCCCTCTGGATTAATTTTATAAAGGCATTTTTTAATGCATCTTGAAAATATGGGATTTTGGTAAGACCTTGCTTACCAGTGTCCACATTTGAAGGAGGGTGTTCCTTACTTTCAATTACTCTTTTTAGAACTGATTTTGAAATGTTACCAATATTGTGATAGTTTTCCTATATAAAGCTAAGACAATACTCTGCTATCTTCAGTCATGGACAATCATTTCTTCTTCTCAGTGAGGGCAACATTTTAGATTAACATGAAATTATAATCTCTGAGTATTAAACTCAAGCTAAATTAATTCTGCTATCCACTCTTACTGTTTGAAACATGGTGACAATTCTTAGTTTTTTTGTGTTTGCTACTGAATATAGAGTTATGTGGTAAATATGGTTGATTTATTTTGCTGCATGGCCTTTGAGCATACCATTATCACAAAACAGCTTTGTTGTTTGTAGTTTTACTGAGCAATGATTTAGTCATGAGGAATTGTTAAAATAGCTTGTTGCTAGCAAAACTCCTTCAGGGTTAAGACACTGTAAGCAAGAATATTCTGTATACAATAAAAACAGTGTTATGGTCCCAATAAATATGTTTTATGTGAGAAGCATTGTGAAGCTTTCCCAATACAAATTACATACATATAAAAAATCTTGTGCTAAGTATTTTTCTGGATAAATAATTTTTCCAAAAAGAAAAGGCAGCTTGTTTTTCCTGCACTGAAACTTTAGGAACCTGAAGGCTAATCCAGACTATTTCTCAGGTTACAGTTCTAGTAAATCAGCATTTGGGCCACCACGCTGCAAACTCACGTCCCTGAAGACTCATTAGCAACAATTACTTCAGCTCATCCTTGGCTCCCTGTGTTAGCAAGACATGGGAGGGACTAGGCAATGGGATATTTAACACTGGGTTGAGGAGAACCTAACACTGTTTAGTACAAATAGATCAGTCTCCTTAGGAGCAGCAGTATTTGGCTGAGAGGGTACAAACCCACTCATTTTTACAGGATGCATGACATGACCAAAATTTTATGATGAAATGGTAACAGTGGTCAAATGAAAGAACCTTTGCTCACGAAGAAACTCTCAAGTTTTGAAAATGATAAAACTGGAAAGAAAAAGCTGAGATATGCAAAGATCCATGCCCTTTCATGAAAGTCACTCTTCTGTGGATAAATGAATTGTAAAAGAATGGATGGAACATCACTTTTGACTTTGACAGTTAAAATATTTTTCCTTTACTTCCAGGATCTGTACTGAGGTGAACTTGAATTCTTGCCTGAATATTCATATGTATTTTTATACTGGAGAAAATAATTGAGTAAATTTCAGAAGTTTGCAACCATCTGGGTTATTAAATTTTCAGAAAGTGAATTAGAACACAACATGAAAGTTAAAAGAAACAATGAAAGATGTCAGAAATATCTTTTGGAACTGAGTTCTACCAGAGGACAGCACAGTGGTCCACAGCCAGCTGAACAGGTAAGTTCAGGGTTCTTCTCTTCTGTTGCCACAGCAAGAAGTCAAGTTTATGGATTAGGATCCACTGATGCATGAACGGAACAAAAAGACACTCTGACCCCTATGTGTATGACTTAGTGCAAGTCTCTATATTAGAAAGCTTTCCATGGCTTTGGCTAGTATTATCCGTGACTCCAGTAAAAAGAGTGAGAGTGTTTCTGCATCTTTCTTTGTTTCTATTGCATTGTAAACCTGATAAAGAGGTTTGCATCCACTTTCTGATCTCAGGTGTGCTTCTGGATGTGTAAATGTCTGCATATGAATGCATCTCTCTGGAAGAGACCGTGTACATATATCCATGAACTGTTCCGGATTTGCATTTCAACACACCTGTGATTAAAACATTTTTCCTTACAGAAACTTCAAATTACACTGAACTATTATAAATTCATCCTAATGAATATCTATCCTCTCTGAAGCAAATAATTTGGGCAACTTTTCCTTCTCTATTTTCTCTAAAGATATAAATAGTTATACTCAGTAAGTTAGAAAACATCAAAAACATTTGGAATTAGAAGGTATTTAAAACTCAATAGAATACATACCTGTAAAAGCAGAAAGACAGATTCCTGACTTCTCAGCTGCATAGAGGGTGTTAATCATGCAGCCAGCTTTAAGTAGTTATTCATTCAAATTTTCAACCCTAAAGGAATCTTGCCAGCCAGATGCCACATACCTCTCAGAAAGGGAATTGCTCATTTACATGGTAACATCAAAATCTAAAGAAAAATAGTAGACAGTTTCATATGCAATACTCAATATCAACTTTGATTAAAATTGATCTCCATTTAAATTATTTAAATAAGGTAGCTCTTCTTTGATCATGAGTGCTCATTTCCAGAGTGAAGACTATTCATTCCAGTCTTGATGCCTTAATTAAAGATGATAGCCTGAATTAGCATTTAGTTACTTACTATGTTTGTCACATCTTAAGCAAAAATGTATCACTCCTCAAACCATCCTGACCTCTCACCTCTAGAGCTGGGAATTCTCACCGAAGTACAGAAAAACTGTTCTGTTGAACTGATCAACTAGAGATTATTTCTGCTTAAAGATGGCAACATTTTTATGAAAGGCATCAGCAATGCCAGAACAGGGATGGCAATGCTTATTTTTGAAATGTTAAGTGCAAGAGCACAAGGACTTCCACAGCAGAACAACTGAGTTTAAGGACTATCTATTCGGGATGCAACACCGGCAGTCGGATTTTCAGGAAAGCTGCTTCAAGACAGCTGGAACTTGTTTGTTAATACCACTGAAGCTTGTGTCACCTAATCCTGAGTGGTTAACAGACACTGGAAAAGACAGCCCTGTGTCTTACTCCTTGGCACTTACTGCTTACTGAGTAAATCCAGTCCCAGAAGCAAAATGAAAATATACAACAGTGTTAATGACGCAGATAAAAGTCTCACTCAAGGAACTCAACAGACATGCAAAAGATTATGGGAGAAGACCCAAGTGCAAGTACTGACTGCCATAAAATGGGTCTTATTTCTGAAAATACCTGATTATGAATTACTTAAAATCAGAAAATCATAGAATCATAGAATAGCTTGTGTTGCAACAGATCTTTTAAGGTCATTTAGTCCAACACCCCTCCAATGAACAGCATCGTCTTCCACTAGATCAGGTTGCTCAGAGTCCAGTCCAA
>NW_010522858.1:0-335 GCF_000687285.1 Phaethon lepturus
TGGATTTGATGGGTGGACAGTTCAGTGGAAGACGAACTGATTGGATGGTCACATTCAGAGGGTAGTGGTCAATGGATCGAGGTCCAGATGGGGATGGGTGACAAGCAGTGTGTCCCTCGGGGATCTGTGTTGTGACCACCACTCTTTAATATCTTCATCCATGACAGAGTGGGATCAAGTGCACCCTCAGCAAGTTTGCAGAGGACACCAAGTTGAGTGGTGTAGTTGACACACCTGAGGGATAGCATGCCATTCAGAGGGACCTGGACAAGCTCAAGGAATGGGCCCATGTGAACCTCATGAGGTTCAACAAGGCCAAGTGCAGGGTCCTGCAC
>NW_010522858.1:586-1105 GCF_000687285.1 Phaethon lepturus
CATGGACCTGTTGGAGAGGGTCCAGGGGAGGGCCACAAAAATGATCAGAGGGCTGGAACACCTCTGCTATGAGGACAGGCTGAGAGAGTGGGGGTTATTCAGCCTGGAGAAGAGAAGGCTCTGGGGAGACCTTATTGCAGCCTTCCAGTACTTAAAGGGGGCCCATAGGAAAGATGGAGACAGAAGAAGGGGACCAAAGAGATGAGGGGAAATGGAAGCTGGTCCCTGCTTGGGGAAGCAGGCGAATCCCCTCCCAGCCTCCCTCACCATCCCAGCTGCCCTTGCACAACAGGTATGGGGCTCTGGAACTTGAGGGACAGGAACATGAGGACCCTGACGAAGGCCCATCCAAGGGGGTGCCTAGGATGAGTCAGCCAGCCCCACGCATCAAGACATCCTCTGTTAAGAAAAAAAGGAGAGTAATTGTCATAGGCAACTCCTTTCTGAGGGGAACAGAGGGCCCAATATATCGATCAGACCCAACCCATATAGAAGTCTGCTGACTCCCTGGGGCCCGGC
>NW_010522859.1:0-16305 GCF_000687285.1 Phaethon lepturus
TAACTATATGTAGGTCTGCTTTGGTTTTTTTCTTTTTCTTTTTAGGAGGGGAGTGTATGATAAAGCAGAGGAGAAAGAAAATGTTAATGCTTTCCCAACGCAGACCTCCAAACATGGGTTAGGAACAAGTTAAGCATCGTCCATACGGTAAAAATAGTGTTTGGATTTCTCCTTCTCATTTGTTGCAAGCTGTGGCTGTGTACCCATGCACAGCTATTGCAACCTCAGTATCACAGTGGATCATTTTAAAGACAAAAACATTCTTTTCCAAATGAAAACAATCATGAAAACAGAGCATCTTCTGGGGATGCTTTCAGCCATCCCTCAGCATTAAAAGCTTGAATTTTGCAAATTTTTTCAAGCGGGCAAGTAATTCTGTTTCTTCTTTGGACATATTTAAAGTGGGTGCTTAACTTCTGCAGCATAGGAGTAGCCTTGTCTCATTAATTTTTAGCCCACTTCTACTTTGCACACACAGAAAAAGAAGGGCCATAGAAAAGTGAGGAATAGCTTGCTTTCTCAGAATATGTCCCTCGAGTTTCTGGAGCTGTTCATTTCTGTACCAGTGATAGATCTTAAGCTCTTGCTTTCTGCGTAAGAAGAAGGATTATTATTATGGGAAAATTACAGCAACTGATGAATAGGTAACTTTATCAAGATTGTTTTCATCATGCTGCTGTGATGAAGAATAATCTGTAATTAGAAAGCTGTGTTGAAGTTTTTAGTCTGGAATCGTTCCACATCTTCCCTGACAGGCAGGTTTATTAATGTCTTAATTTCAGTTTTGTGATTACCCCTTGCTAAATCCATGCCGTTCTGTGCAGTATTTAGTCTGATCATATATTTATGTTCTCCTTGCCAATTAGGAGATGATCAAAGATAAGAGTGTGAATTCAGTAAACTTCAGAACTGATAAAATCTTTTCTTTCCATTTAGATACATTACGGAATCCCTTTGGAACTTAAGTAATAGGAGATTTACTTTTTTTTTTTTTAATTTTAGAAATGCCTGAAATGATGATTATTGTAAAACAATTGGCTAAAATTTATTGGCTATTGCAGATTTCACCAGCAGCAGTGAAAGATTTAAATGTATTTCAGTACCTAAACTGTCACCATCAGCTATCCCCCTTAGAGATTTCAAACTTCCCTAGGTAATTTTGAGGCTGTTTACAAGACTAGGAAAGCAATGGTATTGCTTGGTTTACATGCAAGTTTGCTCTCTAAAATTTTCCCTTTTTAAACGATGGCACCTAGAAACTTGTTTTCCCAATAAATTCTGGCGTAGAGCTCTGGTGAAGGCCAGAGCAGAGCTGGGAAGCAATGTTTCTCTGTAAGTCGTGCTGGTTCCTCCACCCTTTGGCCAGGGACTCCTGGCAATCCTGCTGGGTGGCAGATCCCTCTTCTGCAGCCTGCGTCCTTGTGGGGGATGTGCTGCTCCCTTTCCGCTCTCCAACAGTAGGTGGGGATGCTCCATTGGCAGAACAGATCCTCTCTACTGCTTCAAAATGTTACGAAGAATTAATTGTACGGGTATTTAGAATTCAGAAAAAAAGTCAGCCCCCATCCCAAAGAATCTGATGCTTGTCAAATATTATCCCAGCTTATCTGCGCTCTGCTGTGTGTGTACCTTGAGGAAGAAACATGACAGTTTAGAAATTACAGCCTGGAGGAACCCTTGCCTTGTTTTTTTCTTTTTTCTTTTTTTTTAGTTCCATTATTCTGATTGAAGTAATTATGTGGTGGATAGTGGCTGCTGCAGCTGGCTGGAGGAGTCAGGAAGCTGCACTTCTCCCAGGGGCTGTAACCATACATTTTTCCATGCCACCCTTCACATTTACAGCAGTGATTGCTGCCTTCTTGCTGGGTATCCTGAAGGATGGAGCGGCTGGCGTCATCCAGTGGCTAAGTCCTTTTCCCACGTTAGGCATAATGAACTCATATGGGGGGGTGACAGGCAGTGCTAGGATCATGATTACAGGGAGGGGCAGAGTTTAAATGGTCAAAAGTAGTAGGGAATGAGAGCATGCATGTGGCTATGGAGTTTGCAGGCTAAGCTAAAAGGCTTCCTGGAGATGTTTCTAGTGAAGTTGTGTTGATGCTGGTGGGAACATCTATGGCTCTGAGACCATCTATGGCTCTGAAGAATGGATTAGGCTTGCAATAGACAACCTGTTCATCAAGCAGAACTGGGTTTTGATAGACTAGAGATTGTCTTCTGTGTTGGGGTTTGCCCCAGCCCTGCCAGCCCTGTGTTGCTCACTTGCTTTTCATATACACTGAAGCCTGAGCCTCTACACCAGAACAGCAATGTGTTTGGTCTTTGCTGATACAGAAAGCCATTTATCTTCTTGTGACTTGCTCTGCAGAGCAATAAGCGTTTCAAGCAGACAGGGCTTCTGGTTTCTGGAAAATAAGCTAACAAACTCCACTTTGCAAGATTATAATTTCCTCTTACTATTTTTGGAAGTGTTTATTTTAGAGCCCTGAAATTAATCTCAGGAATGAAAAGAAGGAGGGGTGATGCGGTCTGGGGAGGAGGGAACTAGAGGAGAGCTTATGTCACCAGGATTTCTGCATGTAATTTTGTTCTGTAATCACAAAAACCCAGTCATCTGGCTCTGAAATAACTGTCATTGCAGTGCACCCCCCTCTCTTCTGATTTCTGCCATTTTTGGCAAACAGTGCATACAGTACAAAGGCCCTTGCAGAGTTATTAATCATATTTGGCAGCCAGGCTGCACTAATCTACTGCCTGGAAGCACAGAAATGTACTAACTTGTGTGGTTTGGGAGGTAGCGATGAAAGCTCTTGATACCTTTCTTGCTGCAATGGAAACTGCAGGAAATAATGGGTGACCATCAAAAAAGCAGAACTCCTCAGCCCTTCCCTCCTGCCCCCAGCCCTAGTCTATACTGTGCTGGGACCAGAGTTGGGGCCAAATTTACACTGGTTTACGGGATATAGTTGGCAGCAAAGCACTGGGGAGGTGGTAGCTGTGATGGTGTAACGCAGCTTTTGCATGCCAGATGGATGGAAAAGGCAAGACTTCATACACCTTGCCTATGGGACCTAGGGATTTAGGAATGGGGAAGGATTCGGAACTTTCCTTACTTGTTTCCCGCCAGGGATTTTGAAACAGGGCTCCCAGCTGAAGGAGGATAACTTGATGGTAAAATGATCAAAGTGTCTTTCTCTCCAGCCCAGTTGGCAACACCCTTCATGCCTACATTTGTAATGCATCAAGCATGGAAAAGTGGTGCCAGTAATTCAGAACCTGCAGCCAGAAGAAATCTACTGCGTGTGTGTGCCTTATCCTGTCAATCAGATCTTCACAAATGTTGGGCTAACAGTTCACCTACAAATGGCTATGACAGCTTCATGGTTGTGGACACCTTTAAGCTTCATCTGCACTTGAGGTTCAAACACTGAGATACATTAACTCTTCTATATTTGACAAATGGCTCCTATCTGTACAGCATGGAGAAGCTGACTGCCAGCTCTGAAGAGACCTGCAGTGCCTCAAATTTTGTTGCAGATTTTTGGTCTAAGTCTGTGACCTGGCATGCTGGGAATAGAAGCCAGATCTCTGATTATGAAAGGTCAGACTCCTTGTGGCAGATAGACCTGTAGTGATTTTTCACCTTATTGATGGTCAGCACATAAATGCTGTGTTGGTTACATGGAGCGGTAAGGTGGTACAGGATGCTCTTGGGCAGGAATAGTATGATCCATCCATCAGCTCTATTATTTGCAGTCACTCCTTTTTTATTCATATACAGTGCCACAGTTCTGTTAGGTAACTTCCTGAGCAAGTGGCTTTTAAAGGAAGGTCTCAGTTTGCCAAATAATTGGAATGAAAGCTAATGGGGTGTATCACTTCTTGTTTAGTGGAAAAGTAGTCTAGGTAAAGGTACTTCTGACAGAGTGTTTGGCTTCTTACCAATAGTAAAGAGTTTCTTAAAGAGTCTTAGCAATTTGTTCAAGGTCTGCCTAATCTATTCCCAAGAGAATTAATGCACTTCTTTTTTTTAAATTCAGAAGTTACTATGAAAGTAATAAGTCAATGTGAGCCTCTTATTTTACCTCACAAAGAGGAGCCGAGAGTTGCAGAAAAACCAGTAAGATATGAGCACAGTTTGTCCCAGAAGAAATGTTCTTCTTTTTCCTGGCTGAGAACTTATGAATGCTAAAACTCATCTTCCTGCAGTTAAGGAAGGCCAACACCAGTGATGCTTCAAGATCACGTTCTCTTCATGTGGTATGTAGTGACAAGGGCACCTACCATTGCAGAGAGTGCTTGGTTCTGCAGCACTCCTGGACACTAAGCTCAGAACAGATCTTGTGAAAGCAAAGAGAAGTCCCATAGCGGGTTAGGAAGGATTTCAGTGATCAGTGATGAAACCTTCCATGGCTGAACCTCAAGTGGAGATAACAAGTGTTAAGAGTCCGGTGCAAAGATCTCTTACTCTTAATTATTCTAGAGCAATTTTAATTGTATTGGTTTAAGATGGGTGTAGGGACTTGCTGGAATTACAAAGAGTACCTGAACAGGGTGACCTGCTCGAGCTGACCCTGCCTGAGCGGGGGCATTGGATGAGATGGTCTCCAGAGGTGCCTTCCAGCCTCATCCTTCTGTGATCCTGTGGTTCTGTAACACCAGAGGACCTGAGCTACACAGTGCTTTACACCGCCTGTTTCCATGATAAATACGGAAAAGCCACTGGAAACTCAGAAGCAAGGCTTAGAAAACAACTTCAAGAAATGGGGTCTATCTTCTTTTTTTCAGCCTGAGCTGGACTTTCATTCAGTTACCTTTTGAGATTTTTCAACACATTAAGAAATGACATAGGCGGCAAACTTGTTTTCATGGGCTTTATATATAATGGTTTTAAACTGTTTGAATTTACTGCCCTGAAAATGTAATAGAACAATAATGACTCAGTGATCTGCAGTGGAAATCAAAAGAGATTAAATTCCCTTTTGTTGCTGTGCAGGGTGACATTGCTTGTCGTATCACGCAACACAGAAATAGGTCCGAGTTACCTCTTGAATTTGGTGTTATGCACAGTGAAACTGATGTGTGTGAGACACAGAGAGGTCCAACCTTAATCTCAGTGCATGGAAAACCTCCTCTGGAACAGCCCTTTTTTTTTTTTTTAATAACAAATCCTTTTCAAGTATGAAATGATTTAATGAAAACCAGAATAATTAATGAAATCACAGGGATTTAATTTTCCTCCTCAAGATTCCTAAGAGTTTGGCATCTATTTAAGTTTTATTTCAGATATTTTTCTGGGATTGATTTATTATTTTGTTTAGTTCCTGTGGTTTCTGTCTTATGCTTTTGCTATCCGAGTACTTTTTTTTTGTTTTTTGCTCCTATCCCATTAAACCTGATGGAAAGGCTCTGTTTTGAACCAAAACTGTATTTATAATTTCCATCTATTCCCCCTCTTGCTTTAGAAGTGGTCGATGCTCCATAGATCAGGATGGAAAGACATTTCCTAATTATGCTTTTTTTTTTTGACAGTATTGAATTTGTTTTTCCTCTGTGCCTGCCTGTTATGCAGAGTATCGTGAGGTGTCACTGGAGATTTGTCTGCCAGCCATTGGATTTAAATTTTTAATTGCTGAGTTTTGGTGTCGGATTCATCAGTGTTATTGACCAGACTGGATGTTACCCTGATAAAACAATCTAGTCTGCCACTGATAAGGTGCTGAACACACCAGTAAGGTGCAGAAGCCCTGGCCCTCTCAGATGCACAAGGAGGGCTATAGGGGTGCTGAAAGCTGGAGCAGCCACTGCCGAGTCCCAGGGTTCGCACTTCTCCGATGGGTTCACGGTGGTGGTGCATTTCCGCGGTTCCTGCAGCGACGTCTGGGGTGAGCTGGTTCTGGACAGCCTCACCAGCTTGCTCTGAATTTCAAGGTGAAATTGTGGGCTCATCTCTAAATTTGAAGCGTGTGTTTTTGTGTATTTTGGTGAAGAAAATGTGAGTGTTTACCAACTCCAATATCATGTAATGACAGGTAAAGTGAGAGGGGCTAAAATGGCTTTCCTATGCCTTATGCTTCATCCTCTCTGGTAGTCAGCTGCGTGCCTTTCCATGGAGTTTAGGAAGAAAAATGTGGTTTGGTTCCCCCACAATTAGGCGTTTGCCCAGTGAGGTGAACGTTTCTATCTGAAGGTGGGGAGGAGAGGAAGAAAATTGTTCACAAAGTCCTCAGTTAAAACTCGACCAGCTGAACCTGTTAGAGTTAGAGAAGGTGTGAGTATCAGCTTAGCAACAGTGCAAAGTTAAATTTTGTCTCTGTTTCCTTAATCGAATAAATCAGAGGAATTCCAGTGGATGGACAGAAAGCATAGCTGATGCAGGAACCTCTTCCTCTAATGAGGGGTGAGTTTCCTGCTAAATCCTGTTTTTTTACTGTCCCAAATTTGCGCTACTAATTTGATATTTTGCACTGCTGTTGCATTTTTATGACAGCATGTCTTAAACTTCAGGCATGAGCTGTTAAATTATTTTAGCCAATATTTTTTTTTCATTTTATAGAATATTTTTATAACATGTTGGAGCAGCAGTAGCTTCACCTGTCTGAACCTTCTGAGCGCAAAAAGATGAAACTCATAGTTGGGATTCCCTGATGAGGACCCTGCTCTGAAGAAAGGTGAAGTGGGACTGTAAGGATTCATCTCAGCCTGTACACAGCTGAGCCAGGTACAAGATACTCTACAGCAAGCTGTTCAGTGGGGAGTTCCACATGGACAAAGTCATCTGGCTAAAATAATACCATGGAGACTACTCTCCATCTAGCTCCTTCCACGAGTAGAGGAGCAAGCAGTAACAGTTGCAAAAAGAGTCTCTGCCAAACTTTTTTCCCTGAGCATCTTCTGAGCCATGGACACATGCGTTTGGGACAGAGGAAACAGTTTTGCAAATTGCTGACTGTATATACTAAGGGTTTGTGGTGATTAATTACATCCCCATCGCTAGGAATGGGATGGGCTGGGATCTGGATACTTTGGTACTGGGGTGCTTTGATTCATCAGGAGTGTATCTATTTGCACAGAAAACTGCCGCTGTGGCCTTACTGTTGCTCCCCAGCTGTGAAGCAGAGGTACTGAAGCCAAGACTCCTGTGGACAGGAGGACTGGGCTGCAGGGACAGACAGCAGTAACTGTCACAGCTGCAGCATGCACAGCCAAGTGTCAGAGGGTCACGTCTGGAAACACAGCGGGATCTCAAAACCAGTCTTTTCTGCTTTCCTGCACCCAACTGTGCAGAGAATAAAATACAGACGAGAGAGGTAGTGTTGGCGCTTCTGAGCCCAAAAGTGACAAATGCCATTAAGACCATTACAGTAAACTGAAAAACCTCAAATAAGAATTTATAGGTGTGTTTGCCCTGTGGTGGTTCACTGGAGAGAAGGGAGTCTGGTGCAGAAGATACATGGAGCAGCATCTCCTCTCTCCAGAAGATGTAAAGGGTTGTGACATGCTGGGTCGTACTGCTGCAGCCCTCTGGCAATACAGCATCCCCTTCCCTCCCATATCCACCCTGCCATGGGACAGCTGGGATCATTTTATTTAACCTCTAGTTGAAACAAGTCCAATACCACCTTAAAAATGAAGCGTTGGGATCTGGGGGTGTTGTGTTCAGTTAGTGCTGAATTTTGATTTGTATCTTAATGACCCTCTCAACCAGCTTAGTTGAAATAATAGAACTATTTACAACCGCTTTCACTTACTTGAGGTCTACAAATAGCTTTGGTCCGATGCCTTTGTCTGCAAGCATTGGCTTTCACATGCAAATCAGATCATTGCCTGATCAAATAATGACTAAGATTCCTAATTCTCTTGTTTGGACAAGTACCACTTGGCATGTGAAAAATTGAGAGCTGTATAATGTATACTGAGCCTTGTCTCCCCAAGCACTGGAGTGGCAGAAGTCAGTTTCTGTGAGGCACTGTCATGTAGAAAGTGATTTTTAGTTTCTAGTCTGTCTCTGATATCCTCCATGACAACCTTTCTTGTCTGCTAAATCAGCATATGGGTGATGTGCCTTAAGTCACGGAATCTCAAATATTCAGCAGCTGGATTCCAAGGGAAAATAATTTTAGCTCAGACACTTGTGAACACTGGGAAGAGGCCTTTTAGGTCATTAGGTCTTTCTCACTGTCTTCTAGAAGAGAACCAAAGTCTTTCTTGGAAGAAGTTAGAATTTCCCTTTGCCTCTGTTTTTACTGGAAGATTGTCCAGAAGATCTCTGCTCTTTTTTTTTTTACACATGGAGTATATATTTATTGTAATGCAATCACAGAAAAGGGCTGGAAAGTACAATTTCAAGGTGTTGTATCTAATTGTCAGTTTATTTTGCATGTAAATTCCGGTAGTTCAAAGACTGCAATTAAATAATCTGACTATCATTTAAAATATTTACAATTCTCTTAGTCAGAGAAGACACAATATTTTTAGTTGAAGATATTCCCTAGGCATCTGCTTTTTTCTAGCCCATATGGCAGAATGTGTGCCACGTCTCATCTGTATGTTATGCCATATAATTGCTGCCAAAAAGGATTCTAAGTTACTATCTAAGGCAAAGCAATTCAGTGATCTGGCAAAAAACCTTTCCAGAACTCTCATGGTTTTCACAATCTCTGAGCAATCAGATGTCAGTATCATATTCTGCCCTTTGTTTTGAAATAGGTCCTATGGAAGCCAAGGAGAACCAACATATACTTTTTAATGCAGAATTTAGTTCCCGATGTGTTCAGCTGGTTGGAAGTATCTGTGGCTGGTGCCACTGGGAGAACTGTCGAGTGTGAGAATCCTCTGGCATACTTTTTTTGGACAATGGACATTTATTACACAATTGTATCAGAAGTCTTCTGTTGGATGGCAGAACAAGCATACAGGCACTATTATTTAAAAAGAATTAGGATTACTATGTGTCATGTGAAAGGATAGCATGTCAGCATGGTGATTTGCACCTGAAAATTCTTGGGATGTTTATTCTTAATCAGCATCTCTTAGTAAAGTGTCTGGATCTGAAAAAACTCTACGCATAATGGCTGTAGCAATACTTAATAGGTCATTAGGCATAAGAAAACTCTGAGCAGAAAGCTTGCAAAGTGAGGCAATCATTAGCGATGTGCTAGCTTAGTCCATGAGTCTTTTCTTTGAACAAAAGCAGAGAAGTTATTAAGAATCCTCCAGCAGACCTGTAGCTGTCCTGCTGAGGCCACATCACCTACGAATTCTTTTCTTTGTTCTTCATGTCAGTGTAATCCAAAGGCTGCAGTGAAACTCTCTTCATTACTACCTGGAGATCAACAAACAGCAGAAACATATGCCTGCTGCTTTTTTGTTGCTAGAGCTAGCAAACTTAATTTTGGATTTAGACCTTCTCTGCAACACTTTTTGGAAATTAGGTTTGGTTTAGGCTGTTCTCCAATTAAACCATCATTTATAAGCCATATTCTGGTATTTCAGCTAGATTAAAATGGCAGAGCTCTATTGCTCCTTGCATATAGATTTGGTGCCAAGGATTAATATAATTAAGATTCTGAAATCTGAGTAGAGACATGTGACCTCCCAGGTTCATATCCTAAGTGTTGGTTGCCTTTTGCTCACACCGGAGGTGTAAGCGTGTAAGCATGGATGTATATTTTAGCGAGAGCTTAAATAGCTCAAGGCACACGCTTTAAAACTGCTGTCATATATTATTTGCTCTGCAACAACAGGCATCCCTGAGACCCTCATATTGAGCTGTGTCACCTCTTCTTGTTCTGTGAAATGTTTTGAGCAGCTTTGCACTGTTTACATCAAATGAGAGGCTTCTACTTTTATACCAATGCATGTTATTCATGAGTTAAACCCGATGTAGGTATCTGGTTGAGTTTAAAATTACTGCTGAAATGTTTCTGTACCTGGTGCTGAAAGGATATCTCCTTACAAGCCTTTTCTTTCTCCATGCTTAATGTGGTCAGCTTCCTCGCCATCCCTATGGAGTCATCACAGTTACTGGACAATTAGTGTAGAAAGGGATGTGTAGGATATCAGCTCAATAAACCTCTTCTTGCTGTGCTGCTTATCAGCTAGGGTCTACATAGTTTCATCCATTTATGCTGGAGGCAAAAGATGTTTGCATGCAAGTCTCTTACAGTAAATGATATTTTCCTGTTCTAATGCCCAGCTCAAACATGATGTCTACTGCAGAAATATTGCAGGCAAGAAGTATTGTGCTTTTTAACACGGTGGGGAATGTAGGGGATTCTCTCTGTTTTCATGTCCTGATCTCGAAAGAAGTGAAATGCAAAGGTCACGAACCTGCTAAAAACCCATTCCAATTTTTGCTCACCTTAACACTTTCCAATTATTTTTCAAGAGCTCACTGTTCGTTTCCCACCTCTGAAGGAGAGGTGTGAAATGACCCTTCACTTTGTCCGAGTCCTGCGACTAAATCCCGTTGCTGCATCCTCTCAGTTTCACTGTACCGTAGTGAGAAGACCTTACAGAATGTTTCTCAGTTGTTGTCCCTGTTATCCACTTGTGACATTTACTTTCTCTCACTGTGATTCTTGTCCCTTCCCACACTCAGCAGACGTGGTTGGTCGGGAATAATTGCACCCCTTTTTATTTAGATTTTGGTGCCTTTCACCAGAATTTTTATAGGCCTCTTGATATTCTGAGGACCTGTCTTTGCGTTTCCCAAGTGTATAATTATTCTTGTTATATTTAATTAATATGTGCACATACGTATGCCAAATTGCTTCCTTTTCTTCCCTTACCTTATTATAGCTCTTGAATAGGGACAGTTCTGTTATCCTTTCTCCGGTGAAGTTCCTGGGAGTAGTTGTGTAGCTCTTACCGGGTGAGGACCATCAGCATAAGCCTAGTACTAACTTTCCTGATTAGTGCATGAAAAAATGAGGTGCTTTAGGAGCAGTAACGCATGCTTTTTACGCTCATCCCACTCCTTGTTTTCCCATTGGCACATGATGGGGTGTGGCCCTGACGTGTTTGGGACCTCTCTATTCTTGCTTAAGAGAGCTAGTGATAACCTGGACTTTAACCAAACATACAGCTTGTGCTGTGATGTGGGCTTGCTGCTTTTGGTAGGGTCATCATCCCTGCTAGAGAGCCCTGGAAGGTAGGCTACAATGACCCACCGTTCTGCTGAAAGCTGGCTTAAGGAATCAATATATTAGACCCTCAATTTATGGAGGCATTTGCAGTGCTATGCTTTAAGGGACAGCTTATGGGACATGTTGAACAGAAGTGTTCTGAACATGGTCAAATGTGACAATAAACTGTAGAAGTTAGTGCCCATTAATAAGCACAACAAAATAATGCAGATTTCAGAAATGTATATGTTCGGGGTTTTGCATCTTCTTGGCAGACAAAATTTTGCTGTTGTGTACATATTTTGTTCCCCTTTAAAGTTCTCCACAGGGTTTCAGGAAAGCCACCGGTGACAGAGCTCAAAGTACTGCTGTTGCTGGGCAGGGGGGTCTGCTTTCCTCTTCCTCGCTCTACAGAGATGCAGCCAGCAGTCGCCTGTGGGCAAAGGGACTGGCCAGGGAGGAGCACCCACAGCTCGGCTAACGAGCACCAGTTAAACACCTGACCTGGTGTAAGCTCGCATGGGGAAGAAGGGTAGAAGTTACAGGTGAGGAGCAAAGAGGAAAGCTCTTGAAGTAGCCTCTTAGGCAAACAATGCAAAAACCTTTTACTTGTCTGTATTAATCTTGAGAAATTAGCATTTAATTTCTGTAATTAGCCTTTCATGAACTCCAAGGAAGCGAGCATAAGCTTACACACTCATTCTCATTTCTTTTAAATCTTGAAGGCTTACCGTTTGGTTGCTAAGGGGAAGAAAAGATTTTAGTCGGAGATGAACAAAAACCAGAACTTGCTCCCAGGTGTTGGTGAATCATCAGGGAATGAAGACTTTTTAATAATGTCATCTAGACGAAGGGAGGGGAGACGTGTGTGGGTGTAAATTTAATTTTCCTGAAAGGTCCTGCCCAGGGACTGCAGTCCAGTGAATGCAGAGGACCGGTGGGGACATGGCTGGCTGCTGTGTATCTATCCTCTCCACCACCGCCTGACTCATCACCTGGACAGGATGGTCCTGAGCATAAGACCAGCACCGTGGGTGCTGATTTGGGAAACTGTCAGCATGGTTTGTAACATGGCTCAGCAGGCAGATGGACTAAGGCAGCTAATCTGCTGCCCGTGAACGATGCTGTCCCCTTCCGATGCATGGGTCAGCACCAAGGGTGAATTAAGGGAAATTAGGAGGGGTTCAGTGCAGGGCAATGAGTGTATTTTACAGGCAAGGAAGCATCTTGGAGGGGACATGGTCTGGAGGGAAGCTGTTTAGTGCTGAGAAGAGAAGGTTTTTTAAGAGAAGAGAACAGGGCAAGGAGGCATGAAACTTTAAGTCATAAGAAAATTGATCAAGATTTTCTGTTTCCTTAATTTCAAAAATTGGGAGATGCTAGGTGGAGCAGAAAGCTAATGATTAAAAAAATGAGAACTGGAATGAATTCTCCCACATAAGTTGCTGATCCTAGATAACTGAATCTGCAGAATAAACCTAAGGGACTTTTATGCCACAATTTTCCAAAGTTATTACTATTTCTTAAATGTATACTGCACTTTCAATATTTGTACCATAAATCTGACCCTGAGGTCTGCATTTTTTTCCTATGGCTGAAATTCCCCTGCCAACAATTGATGCAGATCAAATTTTGAACCTCGTGTATGTGCAGCGATCCACAGATCAATGATTATGCGTGGAAATCTTAGCAAACACCCTTTCAGCAAAATGGAAAAATATCTGAACTCTGCTTGTAGGCAGCTTGAAAACAAGAAGAGCAGGGGGGTGGAGAATAACTTAAGCAGTTTACTATGAAATATCCACTATGGCTGAACATTATAAAGGACTGCAGCAGCTTTGCCGATAAAATACAGATAGCTGAGGACAAATGGCTGCTCAGCTGGAGTTTTCTCAGAAAACAGATGTAATTATTTAGATTCTTTAGTCTTTGGGCCTTGATCATGTCAACAAAGACATCCTGCAATCATTAGGTTACCTCTCTATAAGGAGTTCACACTTGTTTGCTGTTCTCTCTGTAGCTTCTGCCATGAGACTGAGATGTGTTGCATCATTTTCATCCAGATCAGATGACTTGGTCTGACTTGAACACTTGCTGGGGGATGGATATACCACCCTCCAGGCTGTGTTCAGCCACCATTTCAGCCTCCTGCTCAATGCTTTATGCCATGCATGCTCCTTTCGCCAGGATGGAATTTTTCTCCCATCTTGTCAGTCCCTCTTGTGTGGATGCTGTGGCTTGACTTGGCTGCGGACAACACTCGTGGTAGCATCCAGGACATGTGTCCTCTTGGGAGTCCTTCTCTGCACTCAATTCCCCACAGGAAAGACTTCAGGGTGATGGTAATGATTAATTGGCAGAACTTGACCTCAGGAACTGCTAAAATTCAACTACCCAAGCAAGATAAAAGGGAATGGGTAAATGAGAATCTTTTAGGACTGTCCTCTCTTTCTCAAAGCACTAAGGAAAATATGCTGATATTTGGTACTTTCTGGTAGACTGTGCCAAGCCATGATTTGGAGATGGACGTAGTGTCCTTTCATCTAGCAGGAACTATAAGAATTAAATACTTAGGTAGCCAAATGTCAGCTTTGTTAGTCAATAATATTGCTTCTGACTTTCTCCTGATGCTCAAATACTGCAAAACTTTGCCAAGGAGATTATTTTCTGCCCCTGTTTGTTTGGGGATTTTGGAGCCTTGTTCTTTTCACTTGCACACAGTGAATGACCTTGTCTTTGTCCTTCTGTTCTGTAGCAAATGAACTTCACAGCTTTTAATACCTGTTAGGGTTTTAGTGTGGTGCACAGGCTTTCCTCTTGTGATATGACTGCTATAAAAAGCATCTTCCATTTTGAAATATACTGTTAGATTGAGGTTTTAAAGCCAGAAATTCACATTTTTAATTTTTTTTTTTTAAATGTTCTTTGGTATGATTTCCTCGCGGCTCCTCTTGTGCCCACCTAGTCAAGACTGCTGAATATGTTGCTGGTATTTCATCTTGGTTCTCTAAGCATCATTACTGGATGTGACGTATGGTCCAGAAGGTTGTTGATTATTTTTGTTGCTGTCTTGAAGCTTGTCAGTGAGGTGCCTAGCTCAGAGCTGGAACTGGCACTCATGAAAACTTTTTAGGGGGGAAATGCAACAGAGTCATTCCTCCACTTTCTAATCTCAGAGATGAGAAGCAGCTTGTCTTGCTTGCTCCCACTTCCAACAGTCTTGCATATTTAGGATAAGTAATTTAGGACTAGAAATGTTAACTGTATAGTTTGGAAACACTGAAAATACAAGGAAAGCACTGCAAAGTTACCAGTGCTTGACATTTTTTTGTTATTCCTTGCAAACAAACACGAAGCTTGGTGATTGAAATGGCCTCAAGTTGCACCGGGGGAGGTTTAGAATGGATATTAGGAAAACTTTCTTTACTGAGAGAGTGGTCAAGCGTTAGAAGAGGCTGCCCAGGGAGGTGGTGGAGTCACCGTCACTGGAAGTGTTCAAAAAACGTGTAGATGTGACACTTCGGGACATGATTTAGTGGGCATGGTGGTGTTGGGTTGACAGTTGAACTTGATGATCTTAAAGGTCTTTTGAACCTTAATGAGTCTGTGAATCTATGATTTAGAACATCTGCAGTTTCAGGGAAATATTGGAGATTAGAAAGGGAAAACAACATTATATTGTTATACAAAGCCCGCAGAAGGCAGGAATATACTCCTACACCTTCTGTGGGACATAAACTGGTAAAATCTAAGCAAAACCTCATCTACATGAGGTGAATTTAATTTGTTCAAAACCAAAATGGGTCAATTCATCAACAGGAAAGGTCTAGTTCAAGATTTTTATGATAAACTCCTCAAAAAAAAAAAAAAGAGTTTACAACCATTCATTTTATTCACGTCATTCTGTGACTTTTCATATATAACCTCTGCCCAGCAGAGGATGTGGCTGGTATTTTGCCTGCTTCTTTCTTCCTTTGTCTTTTAAAAGCAGAGCATGTGGGAATGTAGGAAGAATACCTTCCAGTTTCTGAAGCATTATTTCCCATAAGATTATGCTGACAATACCCTGGCAGTATTTTTATGTATGTGTGTTATGCACCTTGAAACAAAAATCCCAATAAAAACAGAAGCCAAGAACTAAAAACAGAATCTAAAACTCCAGGTACTTGTTAAGTCTAAGCTAAATTCCCTGCAGGGCCAGCGTTGGGAAGAGACTTAGTGAAGCGCTGCTTGGAGGGGCGTGTGACAGTCACCTCCACCTCCACAGGGCTGAAGAACGTGTCTGAAGGGAAGAGACCAGAGTGCACTCAGTATCTGCCACTGCCCCGGTGTGCTTGGTGCTAGGGTTTCTAGTTACCACTAGAAATAGTTCAAACATGCCCCTTACAGTATTCTGCACTTTTAAAAGCTCTGTGAAAGTAGCAATAACGTGTAGCACAAGCAAGTTTCTGTACGCTTGCTGGTTGTGTTCATGCTGTTCTGTCACAAGTACCCATCTGTGTCCTAAAATCTAAGACTTCAGACTGTCTGTGTCATGAATCCTTTGGCATACCCTCCTAGGTGCTTCCTCTGGAAAGGCTGGGGATAAGTTCAGGGTACTTAGAGCATCTCAGAGGGGTCCTGTTTCTGTTCTGCAGGACTGGAGGTCACAGTCTTGGCTTCTCAACAGGTATTGTAGCAAGCTGTGTGGCATGGCCCTTGCTGCCACAGAGTACTACTCTAGTATGTCTTTTAAAAAGCTCCTGGCCTTTGAATCACATCTACAGGCAGAATTATTATTAGATGGTGCCACCACATGCTCAAGCACCAAGCTGGTAACACAGTGTGGTGTGGTCACAGGACCTGATCTTGCACTCTCTGTGTCATTTGTAGGGACTGTGTGAGTTGGGAAAAGGGCTAGAAGTGACCACATCATCCCTGACAGTCCCTCATGGTGATTCTGCAGACCAGCTTTCAAGTGTGCCTGACAGCCACAGCAAGGCCAGGGCTGAGGGGCTGGAAGGACGTATTGCTGTTGCAGGCCTCAAGATAGAGGACATTGCTCAATTTGTGGCCCTCCAACACACCAGCTTTGGGGATTAGAGTTACTTGCTCTCTGGCAGGGGCTAACCACTGACTGTGAACACGGACAATCCTTTTCCACAGAATCACAGTATCGCTAAGGTTGGAAAGGACC
>NW_010522860.1:0-27556 GCF_000687285.1 Phaethon lepturus
AGCTCTATCCTGGCTGAAACCAGGACAGTCGTGAAGTTTGTTTCCACACGTCACTGGCATGTTCAGGTACCTGGAAATTTCTGACTGTTTTCTTTGCCAATGACCTTTTGGCTCCTCAGCAGAAGCTACCTACGCACTTTAGCCATTCCTGCCAGGTGAACAGCAACTTCCATAAGAAAAGTAGAGCACAGGGGTCAGCTGAAGGTGTCTATTTTTTCAACATCTCAGTTTAATCCATCTGCGTTCATAAATCAATGCCCATGAAATGTAGGAACGTCCAGTTTCAGCTGGGAGCCGAGGGGAGGAAAGAGTTCAAGATCTCTTTTGACTTGGACAGTTCTTACCTAAATCCTACTTTAGGAACCTCAGCCCTTTTCTTACAGTATGATGTTCATTTTACTTACAATGTATTTGATTTTTTTAATCTTAATAAAGATCATGAAACTATATTGCAACATTTACCTTAATGTCTGCTGTGCTTATAATTAACCTTTAGTCTCAGATACAATACAGTGAGTTTTAGAGTTGTCGTGGTTTAGTCCCAGCCAACAATTAAGCACCACACAGCCTCTCCCTCACTGCCCCCCTCCACAGTGGGACAGGGCAGACAATTGGAAAAAACACGTTGAGGTAAAAACAGTTTAATTAGACAGTAAGAGAGAAGGAAACAACAATGATAACAATAATAATACTGACAAAGGAATGTACAAGAACAAGTGATGCCCAATGCAGCAATTGCTCACCAGCCAGTGATCAATAGCCTGTCCCTGAACAGTGACTCCTGGCCCCAGCTAACTCCAGTTTATGTACTGGGCATGACATTATACGATAGGGAATATCTCTTTGGTCAGTCTGGGTAATCTGTCCTGGCTGTGCCCCCTCCCAACTTCTTGTGCACCTCCTCACTGGCAGAGCATGGGAAGCTGGAAGGTCCTTGACTTAGTACAAGCACTACAACTACTTAGCCACAACTAAAAAGTTCAGTGTGTTACCAACATTATTCTCATACCAACTCCAAAGTACACCACTATACTAGCTACTGGGAAGAAAAAACAACTCCATCCCAGCCAAAACCAGGACAGGAGTCCTGAGGCATTAATTACATGGTAGTTATGCTGCAATTAGTTTGAAATTAGACTCTTTGAGACACATTTACACATTAAAGACCCATGCCATTAAAGAGTATCCATATAGTTGAATCACCACATTTTATGAGGGATCTTTTTGTTTTTGGCCTCCAATGGTGACTGCTGCCCCATTTGGCATTTACAGATTCTCATCAGCTCATACTGAAAAATCAGCATCAGCAATAGCCAAAGATGCATTTTGCCCTGCATTACCCCACCTACCATGCCCACTCTCATCCACCACTGATTATCAGCCAAGATTTCCAAAACTGATAGTTGATATCAGGGACCAAGGCAACAAAAGGAACCCTGTGGTTGGTGCCTACTACAGGCCACCCGATCAAAAGGAACCTATTGACGAAGCCTTCTCACTCAAGCTACAGGAGGCATCATGCTCGCAGGCTCTCATTCTACTGGGGGACTTCAAACACCCCAACATCTGCTGGAAAGTAGCATGGTGAGCTGTAGGCAATCCAGGAGACTCCTGGAGTGCATGGAGGATGACTTCCTATGTCAGGTAATAGACAGCCCTAACAGAAGGGATGCAATACTGCATCTGTTGGTCACCAACACATGTGAGCTAATTGGTGACATCAAGATTGGAGGCAGCCTGGGCTGCGGTGATCATGCACTGGTGGAGTTTGCAGTCCTGAGGTATATGGGTCAGGCAAAGAGTAAAGTCAGAACCTTGAATTTTAGGAAAGCAAACTTCCAGCTCTTCAGGGAATTAGTCAATAGGACCCCTGGGAAACTGCCCTCAGGGACAAGGGAGCAGAACAAAGCTGGCAGATCTTTAAGGATGCTTTCCACAGAGCGCAAGAGCTCTCGATCCCCAGGTGTAAGAAATCAGGAAAAGAACGAAACAGGCCGGCACGGCTGAGCAGAGATATGCTGGTCAAACCAAAGGGCAGGAAAGAAATGCACAGGCAGTGGAACCAGGGACAGGTATCCTGGGACGAGTACAACGATGCTGCCTGGTTGCATGGGGATGAGGTCAGGAGGGCCAAAGGTGCGGCTGGAGCTCAACTTGGCAAGGGATGCAAAGGATAATAAGGGCTTCTACAGGTATGTTAGCCACAAAAGGAAGGCCAACGAAAGCGTAACTCCTTGATGAGCAAGACTGGTAAACTGGGAACAATGGATGAGGAGAAAGCTGAGGTACTCAAAGACTTCTTTGCCTCGGTCTTCACTGGCAGTGTCTCTTTCCACACCTCTCGAGGGAATGGACTGCAAGATGGGGACTGGAGGAGCAAAGTCCCTCACACTGTGAAAGATCAGGTTCGAGACCACCTGAGGAACCTGAACATGCACAAGTCTATGGGATCTGATGAGATGCATCCCTGAGTCCTGAGGGAATTGGCTGATGTAGTTGCCAAGCCACTCTCCATGATATTTAAAAGTCCTGGCAGTCAGGTGAAGTCCCTGGAGACTGGAAAAAAGGTAACATTGCACCCATTTTTAAAAAGGGTAGGAAGGAGGATCCTGGGAACTACCGACCCATCAGCCCCACCTATATGCCTGGCAAGATCATGCAATAGGGTAGATTTAAACTAGATGGAAGGAAGAAATTTTTCACAATGAGAGTGATGAAAGACTGGCACAAGTTGCCCAAAGAGGTGGTAGATGCCCCATCCCTGGAAACATTCAAGGTCAGGTTGGACAGGTCTGTGAGAAACCTGCTCTAGCTGAAGATGTCCCTGCTCACTGCAGGGGGCTTGGACTAGATGACCTTTAAAAGTCCCTTCCAACCCAAAGATTCTATGATTCTATGATATCCTCTTCCTCAGAGGTGCAACTGAAAATACCTTTTTTTGTTTTCCACCCCTCTGGTAACCTGTGAAAAGGAGATGCTTTACAGGGACAAGATACTGGTACCTTGAATTATTTTATTTGTATCACTAAAATCAAACCAGATTACCTAAATGGATACCATTTTAAATTATCAGATTTGCTTTTCCCCATTAATACCATTTGTTTACTCTATGTACTTCAGGTGCCCACAAAGGCTCATAGCACTGTATCACCCTCACACACAAACAGAATCAAATACCACTTCAACACACAGGAAGAATAATTTCTGAAGAATTTTACATCCTTGTATCTCAGTGCACTTTGACAAAAATTAGTCTAAGTGTTCTCATCCCTACTTTACCTAACAAGGAACTGAAGTATAAAAGGGTCACAGGGTGCGTTACATGCAGAGCTCTGTTACAAGCACAAGGAACAGCTCCTCTCTAAATATTAGCTCTCCTTGTATGTTTTTCTTTCCCTTTACTTTTTTCCCTTTGTATTAGAAAGTCTGCTGTCAATGGCTCTCGTGACTGACCACATGATATTACACAAGTGAAGAGAGTGAAAACTAAACAACTAGGGAAAAGAAACTGCAAAGTGAGACTATTCTAAAGTCTTTGTTTCTTTTTTTGTTTTAAATTACTCTTTATTTTCAGCAACTAACACAGGCTTTGATTAAGATTTTCTTTGTTAAAGCATCAACATTTTCACTCCTGCTGTTCTGTTGAGAAAGAAATCAATACCTATGCTCTGAGATATCCAGGAAATCACCGGGAAAACCATAACAGAGCAGACTTGGCATTTCTTACATTTCTAAGTAAAAATAAAAGAGGAAGAAAATCATTCAACATTCTTTATAGAACATAAAGCAGCAAAAAAGATTTATGCCAAAGCTTAAAAAAATTTCTTTCAAATCTTCCTAAAAAAAAAGGGGGGGGAGAGCATCATTAAGCTGGAATCCATGGAAAGACAGTTGTTGTGCTTTGGGGTTTTTTTGGTTTGGACTATTTTTTTTTAAGAGCCAAAAGAAATTTCAAGGCTTACACTTGCCTTGGAGCCTCATTGCCAATTTTTGTGGTTTTACAACCACAGTTTCTTATTGCCTTTTCTTTTTTTTCTCCCTCTCCCCCCCTTTTTTTTTGAGAGGGAGGAGTTGTTTGTTTTTCTAAAGTATTTCTCTCTTTCCCATTGTCATGTATGATACCCACACACTAAACAAGGGAAACTAACACCAAAGGGCATGCAGAGAAACTGCCTATTCAAACCAAATTACTTTTTCCCTTCTTCATCTCAGAAGTCTAAAGGCTCTACCCGGCAGGACTGTTAAAGTGAGAGGGAAATCTCACCTCTCTTTGCAACCTGATACTCAAGTCTTGCAGGACCTTAACTCCTCCACGAGTTTCTTTTCTATCCCACAGGCTGAGACAGCGGCTGTGCCCAGTATAAAGGAGTTAAAGCCAGTAGTCAAACTAAGCCTTTGGGCTGCCCAGTAGCAAAGGCTTGAGCATTCATATGTTTTCAGTGCAGTTATGCCTCAGACGAGCAAGCCTCAAGTGTTTAGCCCTGTCTATCTCATGGAGCTCACAAAGAGCAGACAAACACAAGGGCCTTCTTAGGAGGCCTCCAACACCTTGTGGTGATAGGGACTGTGAAATAAGGGAGATGTCTATGACCCTGAGGATATTTTGTGGGCTGCCACATTGAAGCCAGAGGCACTGCAAGGCTGGCCTCTTGGACATGCCAAGTGACAGACAATTCTTGGGCACACATGCCGACACAAAACCCAATACTCAACAAGTATTGACTGTGGTCTTGCCTACAGACATTCCCCTATAATATGTAGATGGAATGACCACATGCCTCTCCAGCCATGTTTTCTGCCATATCCAGTCTTGTTTTCCTCATATGACTGCTGCTGCATCATTGCCAAGAAGGATTTCTATGCAAAATGCATATAAATGCACAAGACAAAGAGGCTGAGGGCAAAAAATAGAGTATTGTTTCTTCCTCCTTTCATTTCACTTGCAGTCAGGTTAGTACTACGGGTACATGTGGTCTACTGTGAAGGAGAATGTGTAAATTATGATTGCCATATTAGAAGTATTTTGTCCACTATTGGCTGGGACTGAGCAAAGCCAAAGACATCTCTGCATGTACAAGTCTTCTCTGGATGCAACTTGAAAAGCTTTACTATGAGGGCAGTCAAGGGAAAGCCAGGTTCTGACAGTGCCAATGTGAGCTCCTTCATCTACTACCCTGGGTAGTTTCAATATTTATGAGTTTTACTCTTAAAAACCTCTGTGAAGAAAGAGTAAAATTTGGGTTTTTCTGACTGCTGCAGGCCCCTGCTAATTTGTCATACTGTGGTTTATGTTACGGTGGGGGGAAAGAGCACATCCTTTGCTGATTTTTATGCTTATGATTTTGTAACTTTGAAGTTTTAAATAAATAACAGCTTCTTAACAGTAGCTTGAAATAAACAGTGAGTTTGTCCCTGGCCTGTGTACAGTATGTCTTGGGTTTTGTGGTGGGCTTTGGCAAGGGGACGGAGGTGAGAGCAAGATTTTTCCCTCTGCCATTTTTCTTTTTGCACACCGCTAGAAAATCTAGCGTTATATGCCCAACACCCCCAAGGTTGCAAGGACTGCTGCCTTCTATTTTCTGATCATCTGAGGGGACCCAAAGCAGGTAAGAGGGGAGACAGACCTAGAAAATAAGGCTTTAGAGATATACCTACTTCAGTCATGAGACCTACCTGGACTTATTGCCTGCAGTCTCTTTGGGCTAAGGACCTCCAAGACATCCATTTCTCCTAAAGGCCAGTATAGGGACAATGTGATTCCATACCGCATTGTGTGGATTGCCTGTGATTCAGACTTGCGTGACACAGTCTGCACTATTCTCACAAGCAGCATACGACAAGGGAAAGTCTGAGTCATTACTGGTTTCTAGTGATTAATTTTTGACAACAGCAATAAAGCATTTTACAGTTTGTTGGGGTAACTTGCCTAAGTATTTGACTCATTAAAATTTAAAGTAAATTCTAACACTTTCCACCACAGAAGGCATCCAGGCTAATTCAACTGATGTTCACTACATCACAAACTGATAACCGCCAGGGGTTAGTTTCCCTCTGTAAGGACTGCTCATGCTTTTCATAGCTAACTCAAGGTGAGAATCTCAGAAGAGCAGTTTACAAAGAATTAGTTATTTTAAGATTTGTTGTTTTCTTCTTAAGCCCATGAAAAAATTTATCACTCGACTAAAAACTGAATGAAAACAAATAAAAGGAGCTTTAAATTAAAAGAGCTTAACTTTTACAAGTCTGTTATAAATCAGAAAAGATGCAAAAGCTTTGCAAGTCCTAAGGAAAGGGTGTTTTTCTTCTGTATTTTACAGTATTTTGAAAGTTTCTTGAATATAAGCAATCTGTTTTACTCTCCAACATTACACTCTTTGTTCCACAGTTTGGAAAAACAAATTCCCTTTTAGCCATTATTTTCCTGACCACAGGAAAATACAGACAGTGAATTTAAGATTCCTGTTCCTGAAGAGGTATACATGCTGTTATGATCTAAAGTATGGTACTGCTTGAGAGCCTGACTATGCATTTTATGACTGTGTATGGAAACAGTGACATTCTTATGAATTTTCCCCTAAAAATGAGGATTTACTGAAAGGGTTGACTTGCAGCAGTTTACCCAAAACATAAGTTCATTTCCACAGCATTGAAAAGCTATAAATAGACATTTCAGAAGAGAAAAATAAAAGCCATTATCTCCCCATTTCTCTCTCCCATCATCACCCATTCCCATCTTCTGTAACATCTAGCCATCTGTATTCAAGTTCCTGTTTTGGTCCCTCACTTCAGAAAACCAACCTCTCAATTTATCAGCATTTCCAGATTATGTTTTCTGTCTTTTGTTTCTTCATCTCTGCATCCTTTGGCCATCCATTCTGTTCTCAATATCTCACCTCCACATCTCTTGTGGGACTACCTTTTGCATTTCAAGCTCCTGAGTCAGTTTTCTCTTAACACTAGAGAGGTTTTATGTCCAGGTGAGCATTTTTCTGGGGGGTGCAAAACCACTAAACCTGGGCATGCAAGCATCTATTATTTATAAAGACACGAAGTTCATCTGCAGGTAACATTCCTGTCTGGGAGTTTTGTTCTGCAGCAAGGAATGAGAAAATGTGGAGTGAAATTGTCATCTCATGTCTTTAAGACTGGGACTTTTTTTAGGTTCACTGAAGTGTAGCCTGATCTTGCAGCTTACCTTTGTTGTTTTTATAGCACACATTCTTCATCAGCCAAATACTAGTGCTCCCCAATCATGCTAAG
The DNA here is from genome assembly GCF_000687285.1 of Phaethon lepturus. Taxonomy (NCBI): domain Eukaryota; kingdom Metazoa; phylum Chordata; class Aves; order Phaethontiformes; family Phaethontidae; genus Phaethon; species Phaethon lepturus. The sequence goes on from NW_010522860.1 coordinate 7,261, forward strand.
GATTATCTAATCCTAATTGCACTCTGTTTTTCTTATATTTTGAATATTTAGCTACATTTTTGCAGGATTTCTCCAGCAGCTCCTGCTGCAGCTGTGAGTAGTCCCACTACATCTCTTTCCCAGATGTTCTATAATTTCAGATAGATGTCTCACAGAACCCACAACTCAATTGCAAGAGATTTTGTCAGTGTGCTTCCACAGTCCTTTTGTATGTTTTTATGTATGATGTAAAACCTTAGTGTTGAAGATATCCCTCATAATACAGGTGTTCAGTGACATACTTATCTGTCACTCCTCCAACAGAAGTTGAGGCAGCAAATGATTACTAGAGTTTTCTCTAGGCTGATGGCTTCTGCAGGATACGTGCTCAGAATCAGTGAGGACTGGCACTCTGACATTTCCTAACATGCTGTTGCTTCACACATAGGAACACTAGGGATGAAGATTCCTTTGTGATAGGTGCTGTGGCAACATAAGCAAAACATATCACTCTGCCCCAGTGAAATTACATTATGGGTATAGAAAGGGTGAGAAACAAATATCAAAGGCAACAACACAACACCAGGTAGTCCCACCTGTAGTGATCTACCACTAGTGACCTAGTTTATGCCAAGGTTTCTTTTAGTTATCACCAAAAAAAAAGAGATTTTTTTAAGGTCTACAAATCTGTAAGACTACAGATTTGTTTAGTGGCTGGTTACTGGAAATTCTTTTCAAGTATTAGGAGCAGCAGAAAGGAAAGCACAAAGGTAATTGCTGGAAATCAAAAACGAGAAATGAAGGTTGGCATCAGTAGCCAGATGGAAGGCCAGCTTGGAGATAGCATCTGAACAATGAGGTGGAGGCTGAAGATACGAAAGGCCGCAAAAACAAAGTAGTTCATATTTGGCAGGACAGATCTGGATGAATGTGGAGAGATGAGAATGGCTTATCTTAGAGAAGTTCTATAAAAAAGGCGTCAAGATCTGAAAGTGATGAATTCAAAGAAAGTTTCTGTTGAATATGTCCTTCCAGGTCAAAGGCCTGAACGGTAGGAAAGATGGTGATCAAGCAAGGAAGATGTTGGGAAAGATTTGGGTGAGAAGTTCAAAAGCTCAGGTTTGGCTATTGTAGACTTGTGCTGGTGGCTAAAACCACTCAGGAATAGTTAGATCCATACTAACATGTCTGTTATCAGCTCTGACAGAGGAAAATAGGTAAGTTAATTTTCCAGAAAAAAAATCAGAAGTTAAATTCAACAGTGCAGAAGGAATAAGTCCTTCTAATTTTAGTCTGTTAGTTTATAAACTCTTTTGCCTTCATTGTAATGTATATATCTTTTACTATTCTCACCATTGCTACTTTTATTTCATTACAATATCAAGAGGAAATCAAAAAGATTAAGTCAGCTGAAAAGAATAGTCAGTGGACTCAGTAAGGGGGGTTTTGCAAATGAGAAGCATGGCATAAGTTGGCAGAGCTCCACCAACTCTAAGGGAAATCTGCCAAACTGTGTCCAAGCTTCAACTTCTTTCTATGTTTCCAAATAAATGAAGTGATTCTGACCCATAGGTTAACTCTGATCTTTGCAATATTCATAAAAATGATTGATACCTTGGCTTTCTCTATGTTTAGATATGTATTACAGATGATAAGTGGACAGCTGGATAGTATCTGGAGAAACCTGACAGTTCCAGAAGTTTTCAGTGGTTTCTGTTCTTTTTCTCTCTTCAGAATACCTGCCAGGATGTATGGTAGAGAACAGAAGCTACTTATAGTAATGGGCAAAGATAGTGAATCATCTGGGAAAAATCTGGGGTTTTTTTCTTCTTTAATATGTACAGCTTCAAAGATCAAAAAGTGCGCCATATAAACAGAAGACAAGCAACTACAGTATACTTGATTCTGGTGTTGGTATCTCTCCAAAAAGCTGTAAAGTTAGTTTTTCTTACAGTGCTGGCATTTTGAAGCTATTACCTTGTGAATGGTCAACAGAACAATGGGGAACAAAAAATGAGAGATTCTTTTTACTGTGTATTGAACCAAGAATATGTTTCTCTTCAATTTAGTTAAGTCTACTTAAATAATAGGGTTCTCCTACTCAGATAATCCAGCTGAACAGTGAGTTAACTGAAGGGTAAGTTTCGTTCACCTCTCAGAATTAATGGCCTAGTCCAGAGCATATCATGCAGTGGTTTAAGTGGTTTGGAAGAAACACAGTTGAACTATACATTACTACCCAAACATGAAAAGTTGTCAAAAGCACCTACCAAATGATAAGTATTATGACAGGGTGCTTTGCGAGAATTTATGAACAATGTGAATCTGATACTCCACAATCCTGCATGTTTTACAGTAGTCTACATCTGTGCAAAAAGATTGCAAAATGTACATATAAGATCAGTTTGCACAGATGCCAATTACTGTACAGGATGTAAAGCAGCAAAAAATCAGGCCTTCATGACTCCCAGTCACCCACTGTGGGTGACCAGTGGTGTTTACTCATAGACTACTCTCCCTAAAACTTTCATATATTTGTAGGAGAACTATATGAAAAACACATTCCCTGATGGCATTATACTTTAAAAGGCTCAAAAACAAATAAATTAATTTAGTATGTTATGAAAGAATTAAACAATACCAACATATTTTTACTGTTCCCATGAGGTCTACTTTTTTCTTATGGGTCTGCTCTTTGCCTCTTGCCAAAATTCAAGACGGCCCCAGAGACTGGCATGATAAACCTGCTAGTCATTTACGGGAATGACAATTCCATTTCTGAGCTCACATCTGATAGAGGCCACCTTCCTAAAAAGGAAAACACAGAGTGACATTTCTTCTGACACCAAGTCCTCTGGGAGTTAACTACAAACACATTCCCACCTCGTTTTAATACCACTTTAACAATCAGAAGCAAAGCTTTAATCTTTTAGAAAATATAATTCCTTAATCAAATTAAAATTCTTTTGTGATTGTTCTAGCATTTAAAATAATACCAGCAACTAAAAAAGACATATTTAGACCATCCTACAAGATTTTAAAGGGTTTCATTCCACAGAATCATGCAAGATAATAAAATGTGACTGTATTACTTCTAAACCAATGTGGTGACATGTCACTTAGTTAAAAGAATTGGCATATGTAGGGATAAATTCTTAAATTATTAATCACAAGTTATAAGATACACCACATAACATGATGCATCTTCTTATTTGTGTTCTCAGAAACGTCTGTCCATTTCTATGGTCCAGAAAGGGAGTTTTCAATGAGTTGCTTTTGGCCCCTGTGTGAACCCCCTCATCCCAAAGTCCAGAGGGCCACAGTGCTACTGGAGAAAAGACTCATGTGCACATAACGCTCTGAGAAAGCAGATCTCGGAACATATTGAAACAATTCTTACAAATTCTGAAGGCCTCAGAGTCAACAGCAAAACTATCATCGATTTTAACAGGGCCAGATATTGTCTCTTTAAAGTCTCTTCACTGCACAGGAACTTCGCTAGCTCACCAGAGGTGACCTCTGTGAGATGGCCAGTTTGACTACCATGATCATAATGGCAAATACACTAGGCAGTACACTCACAGATAAGTAGAATTCTCTTATTTTTAATTGTATGCACTGTTTGAAGCAGGGGTAATTCAAAAGGGCAGAAATGAGTTGGGTTTGAATAGAAGACCAGGTAACGTGTGATGAAGGACCCATGAGTCAACACAGGAAGTATGTTACGACAGGATTCCCCCTCCCTTATCTACTCAGCATGTATACATCAACCAGGTGTCACAGTGGCATTCCATAAGTACATAGCGAAATGTGAATTATCTTATGGAAATGCTGGCTGCAAACACATTTGTACTTTGTTCTCTAATTTACTTAAGTTTGCCTGTTGTGTTGTTGAGAAGATAGCCTTGACATGATAGTTAAACTTTTACTCAGGGCGATTCTGGTAAATAAAGGGCCTGATACTTTTTTTTTAAACTGGAGACACCACCAGCACTACATTTGTAATATAGCTTGTTACAAACTAATCACAGGACTACAGCAAATGTACTGTTCATTATTCATGGCATACTGAAACTATGAATACTATATTGTCTTACTTCAATTAGAGAAAAAGTTGCTTTTGTAGCCTAACATAAATCATAATGGTAGGAGGGAGATAGGAAAGGGAAGCATACTGAAAAGTTTATTAGTATGATTTGATACATAGGTCCTGTAGCTGTTATGAACAGGACTGGTAACAAGTTATAATGTGATTAATGTGTTTTTAAAGGGCTTTTGGCCTTCCATTGCACTGAATATACAATAATAATCAGAACTAAGTGCATGAATAGGAAGAATATCATCACATGAAGACCTGGATTTGTACAATTTAAATTTGAAACGTCACTACAAGATAACGTCAGTAATAGCAGTATTTATATTTCCTATGCAATAAGGAGATGCATATGATGCAGCTAGAAGCAAAACAAGAGCAAGTATTTATATACTTGACTATATAAAACACCAAAATAAGAATATTTACATTTAGAACAAAAATTAGGTACTTTGAGCTACATAGTCACCAAAGCATTTCTCTTTGCAAAAGTAACTCCTATCTTCATAAAAAAACATGAAAAACAGCTTTTTTCTGCACATTATCAGCTGAGCTCACCTGAGCTTGTAGGTTTTACTTTTTAGATTTTGTGTTTTGAGTTGCATAGATGTAAAGCCTCAGGTATTATTTACAGCACAGGAGAACTCAGGCAAAAATTCAGTAATCCATATATATTTTTGCAAATATGAAAGAACATAGAAATGCAGAATATTTACACAAGATGAATGCAGGAGAAGAAACTGAATGTGTTAAGTATAATCAGAGTGCCAACCCCTCTCCCAGACATTCTTTCACTACAGGAACAGTACCAGAAGAACAGAGAAACTGCTCTGACTGCAGCTGGAGAAAAGGCAGAAAATTGGTTATTTTTTCAAACTTATGAACATTTTTCACTGGACGCAACATATGTAATGTATACCATGTTCTTGAACACATACTTCTCAGGCACTGCAGGTTATTTCCTGCGCAGAGGAAAGAGGAATTGTAATCAACGCAACAGTGTGGTAATCCATAAATTAGTAAGATCTGAGCACAAACAACTTGATAAACACAGAACCAAGGTGTGTTACAGAGCCAGAAGAATGTCCGCATTTGAAAAAAAAAACATGCAAGACATAAATACTGCCCCTTTAAAAAAAAACTCGGAAAAACTTTTTTAAGCCGTGTAATACACCAAATCTCCAAGAATTTCTTAGAAACAGACCTTTTGAGTGTTTTGCACCCAAAAAAACAAGCAGCTATAAATCTGGCTAGATACATACATGCCTACCTTATGGATTGTTGCAAAAAATGGTATAAACAATAGCACAAATGTCTGTGAAATATTTTTAATAAATTTTAGTAATAAGAATAAGGGTTTATGTCTCAAAATTTTGGAAATCAGTATAGCTTTGGCATTTCTGACCCATGCAATAAGTTACCATCAGAACACCTAATGGAGTTCTACTGATTCATATCTTGCTAGTTTTTACAGGTTTTGAAATAGTTTAGTTGTTAAAAAATTGCTCACTATGTCAAACAGAAACACGATAAAGTCAAGAAGTAAATACTAGTTGATACCAGCGTTTATGTCACTTCCCAAAGAGCTTTGCACCAGTCTAATCAGCCAGCCTTTAACCAGACAAAATCTAAACAGATAAAATCATAAATGAAAAAAAATGGGCAATGCAGTGTTGAAACTAGTGACCTGAGCAGGTGATTCTCCATTAAGAAAAAGTTTGTCACCAGATTTGACAAGATAGTGGTTACTAAGCACATAATTAAATGTTCGGGCATTCACTAGAAGACTGTTCTTTTCAACAGTGGCTACATTTTTGTTATTAATTCAACAATCCAACCACAGAAAAAGTAAACAATGTAAAGTATTCTTTTGAAAAAAGACATCAGAGAAGAGAGATGTACTAATTACTGCTGATTTCTGCCTCATCCATAGATGTGGCTGCAGGATTGAATCCAGCCCAGCATAAGGAAAAATAAAGAGTGCGAATGGAAGACACGCAGGAGAGCTGGGCTTGGCTTCACGCCCACCGTCATCACAGTTTCAAACTCCATTTCCAAGATCCACCACAACACTTTCCTCTTAAGCTTCCTCTGGGTCACTATGACCTTTGTTAAATGCTACAAGTGATAAAAATGAAGACTGGGAGTACATTTGTTGCACAGTTTAAATTGAAATGAACCCGGGGATCTGAACCAGATTGCAGTTAAATGTAATATATTGCTCAGCTACATTCCTCTTTGTTCCAGATGCGTGATTTGTTAGTAGTTATAACAGAATGCAAGCTGTATTTTGTAGAAACTAAAACCAACACGTTACAGAATTCAGAAGCACCATCTATCAATTTCCTAAAAGGAAATTGCACCTGCGGCAAACTTGTCCTCATTTGACTGAGCTCACTGGGGAGCACAATGGTTTTAATGCAACAGCCTTTAACACTTGAAGGCTGTGGTTCAGCTCTGTCTTCACAGAAATTAGTTTAACAGTCTAAATTTAGCAGGTAGTGAAAGTTTATCCATTAAAAAAAAGGGAGGGAGGGAGGGAGGGAAGGAAGGAGGGAAGGAGGGAAGGAGGGAAGGAAGGAAGGAAGGAAGGAAGGAAGGAAGGAAGGAAGGAAGGAAGGAAGGAAGGAAGGAAGGAAGGAAGGAAGGAAGGAAGGAAGGAAGGAAGGAAGGAAGGAAGGAAGGAAGGAAGGAAGGAAGGAAGGAAGGAAGGAAGGAAGGAAGGAAGGAAGGAAGGAAGGAAGGAAGGAAGGAAGGAAGGAAGGAAGGAAGGAAGGAAGGAAGGAAGGAAGGAAGGAAGGAAGGAAGGAAGGAAGGAAGGAAGGAAGGAAGGAAGGAAGGAAGGAAGGAAGGAAGGAAGGAAGGAAGGAAGGAAGGAAGGAAGGAAGGAAGGAAGGAAGGAAGGAAGGAAGGAAGGAAGGAAGGAAGGAAGGAAGGAAGGAAGGAAGGAAGGAAGGAAGGAAGGAAGGAAGGAAGGAAGGAAGGAAGGAAGGAAGGAAGGAAGGAAGGAAGGAAGGAAGGAAGGAAGGAAGGAAGGAAGGAAGGAAGGAAGGAAGGAAGGAAGGAAGGAAGGAAGGAAGGAAGGAAGGAAGGAAGGAAGGAAGGAAGGAAGGAAGGAAGGAAGGAAGGAAGGAAGGAAGGAAGGAAGGAAGGAAGGAAGGAAGGAAGGAAGGAAGGAAGGAAGGAAGGAAGGAAGGAAGGAAGGAAGGAAGGAAGGAAGGAAGGAAGGAAGGAAGGAAGGAAGGAAGGAAGGAAGGAAGGAAGGAAGGAAGGAAGGAAGCCTTCACATATCTGTGTACTTTAGTGTAATTCACAGATTGTGCTCTGCCACTTCACTGAGACTGACCTACATCACTTTTGTTCTTTCAATCTTGCAGCTCTCTCAGGCAAAGTGGGCAGCATACACACTGCTTTGCACCAATGCCATCCTTCCTACACTTTCAGAAATGTTGACCCCTAAATTGTTAAAAAGGAGCGTGGGAGTTTAGCCATGTAGCCATAGTCCTAAGTACTGGCCCTGACCGCTGCAAAAGTAAACAGTCATTTAAAGTTAGTCTGTTAAAATGTTCCAGTTTATCTTCAAGCAAAAATATAAAGCAAAGCTTTGTTTTTATTTGCTCTTTCCAAAAGACAAAGATAAAGGATGCAGTAAAAACAATGGGACTGCGAAAGGAAACAAGGTCTGCCATTCACAACATCACAACCTCAGGAAAAGGAGCACAGGTGACAGTGCAAAAACTGGTTTCAGTTGTGATTACTGTGGTCACTGCTACAATTTTCATTCTTATCTGGTCTCAGCTCCTGAAATTTTTTCATTACTTAACACAGTCCTCACCCAAGCAAAATTTCTGTGGGGTTTGGTGACATTTTCATGAAAGCAAAATTAAAACAAGGAAGAGCTGCATAGGCAGATGACTATACTCTGGCATCTGGGTTACTCTCTGAGCCATCTGCTGAAATTAATGGGCTATTTATGTAGCAAGGAACTGTTCAGAAACCTGTGTTGGCATAACACTCTGCATCCCCAAGTAAACTTCAAACATACATATGCTGTCCCCAAAACACAGCAGGAACTACCCGCAACACCATCACAGCTCAGTTCCTACCTGTCACAACTGCCCTCCCATTCTGAGCAGCGCTCACACCAGGACAGGACCTTTTATTTTGTGTCCCAGCACGTAGCCACTTTGCAGGGAGAAGTGCTGCATGCAAAAAAACTCGCAGGAACTCAGCAGGAGTCACTGCCTCATGCAGAATCAAGAGACTGGCTAACAGTGGGGCTCGCTGAGCCGGGACTTGCAGAGCACTCTTGCAGCAGCCTACCTGTCCCTTTCTACAAACGTGGAGGAGTAGACTGGTTCATGAGGAAACTTAGAGACAGATTTTGAATTCCACTTTTCTTCAGGCTGTGTCATCTTCCAAATGCTTTGCTTTGGAAACACACAGCTGATCACATATTAGGTCAAGCATTGTGCAGGAAGACTATTGTAGAGCTACTTATTGGGGAGCCCTGCTGACAGCCCCCAAAGAGGGCTGCCAGAAGAAATGACATGGGATTGCTTACATCCTACATGGGGCAGATGCTTGAACAGGCACTAGAGAAAGAGACACTAACTCCAAGAGAATGTGGAAGTCTGTCTTAACCACCAGTGATCAGCTGACTGGTGGCATCATGTATCGGTATGAGGCAAGGTCACCCAACTCACCAAACAAAAATCTCAGCAGGAACACACAGGCAGGAACCCCTACGTTGAAGAACAAGACACCATGTCCCATTAAGATCCCACAGGGGCAGAAGTTGCTGCATTATATAATGGTGAGTTTGGCTCCTACCTCTCTGCATGGTAGGGATTCTCAGCTCCCGAGGAGTTCACAACTTGGAAGAGCTGTGAGATGTTGCCTCTAGCCGTGGGTGTGGCTTTAGTACTGCCATAATTTCCTGGCTCTTCTGTTTCTGTTGTCTATGTCAAGCGTTTTGAAGTGGCACTGTTACTTATTTCTGAGTGCAGTTGCCACTGATGCTGAACAGTGATCCATTGTTCCTATTGTTGCTTCCGCACTCAGTGGTTCATAAAAACAATGGTTAAGATGCAACTTCAGCACAGGGAGTCCCAAAACTGCTGACTGTCAGAAGCTGGGAAAGTATACAAGCAGGAAGAATCACTCTCTACTTGCCCTGCTTCTTACACTTCTCCATAAGCATCTTCTTCTGGTTGCTATCAGATACAAGGTGTGGGACTTTTGGTATGCCTCTTTGTATTACTCCCCTTATGCTCTTCCTCTGACATTTCCCTAATCAACACTAATAGCTAAGGTTCAGTTATTTCAACTGACAATGCCAATGTCCTTTTTACTGTTCTTTAAAAATTGCTCTCAAAGTGTAACACACTGATTTTCCATGTCAATGTACTTTCCAGATTGTACTGCGTTGACTGAAGTAACCACACCATGGGAGTGAAGCAATCTTTGCTTAACAACAAAGAAAAGCCTGAAATAAATATTGGAACATATTGAACCATACTTTGGTTTGGACAAAACTACCTCAAAATAAAAAAAAAATCCAACCTGCATTCTGTCACCTGGTTCTCATGCAGATTTACAATTTCAACAATAACAAAGGGAATGTTTGAAGTGGAGAATTAGGGAAGATGAGGAGATTGAAATTTCACCAGCATTTTCCAGCTTTTGATAAAATGTTAAATGGATGTTTATTTAAGCAATTTTTTTTTCCATTTTGAAATCCTAATTTCACCAGCTGCTTTATTTTTCCCCAAAGAAAAATGAGATAAATGTTTCAAAAACCATAAAAAGTGGTGTTGTTTTCTACCAATAGAATTCCCTGTTTCATTAAGAAATTCTGAATCAAAGGGGGTTTTTTTAAGAAAAAAGACAAAATCAGAAATTGTATATTTTAAAAACAAGTAAACAAGCATTTTTTCAACACCCTTACTCATAAGAAGTAAGAGTATGATGTAATATATGTGGAATAGAATAACTAATGATCAGAACTGCACAGCAACTCTGAATTTTAAACATATGGCAGAAGAGTATGTAGATTCCAAAGTGAAATAAAGCTTACTAAAATGGTCTGTTAATTTTGAAGGGAGAGACTTAAGATGAGAGAAATCAATGCCCACAGGACACAAACGTACACACCAGACAACGTGAGGGCTATGGGAAAAAGCCTGCATGGTTTCCAAAGGGAGCTGTTCTTTAAGTTGTTTAATAAAACAATTGTTCAACAGATGCTTGCATTTCTCTTGAGTAAAGAGTTACTCCCAAAGGAAACCAAGTTCAATAGGATTCAAAATATTTGCGGATTTATATGTTTTGGACATACAGAAGTATGAGTTTCCCAAAGAATGGGTAACGTTTATAGGGAACAACTCATGGAATCTGCTGTATCGTTTACTATCTCACTAAAAAATGATATTTGAACATACAATGTTTTGTCACAGTAATTTCAATAATATAACTGTAAACTGCAAATGCCACACCAAATTGACTGAAAAAGCAAGCTACATACATTACTCATAAACTAGAAAAGAATATTCATTAGAAAAAATGTGAAATTGATGACAAATTAAATCTTTAAACTTACATAAAGAAGGAATTCATAAGTAGCCCCCATCTATTTAAGAATTTTTTAAACAATAAACTTTGTAAAAAAGGTACTTGCAAACAGATATTACATTCGAGATTATGTTACTAAAGTTGTCTCTACATCTTTAAACACTTGGAGAGGTTTGCTTCTGGCCAAAAATTCAAATCATACGTCATACCACAGTTTTGGATAAACAATGATCAAAACAGACGACGAGCAATCATGCAAGGGCTAAACAACAGAGAGAAATGATAATGATGAAATGTTGATTTGCCCCTGTGTGGCAGATTAAGGAACCTGTACAGAGCGGATGTCACATTTTTTTAGCAACGCATGTACCCAAATTTGCTTTTGGCAAACATTGCTTAGCTGCTGCTGTTTTTCATGAAGTCAATGAAGACCGAGTTAGATAATGAGCTGGCATGCACTTTTGAAATGTTTACTGTGTTCCTTAAAGTGAGGGGAACATGCTGGTTCTTAAACTAACTTGGTTTTGGTTGTTGGCTTCCCCCATCTCTCCCTTACTACTCCATTCTCCCATTATACTTTGGAACTTTGGAATAAACAGAAAATGACTGACTCTTTTGATACTTTTTTTTTTTTTTTTTTTACAATTATACAACTGAAGAATCAGTAGTTTCCAAACGGCAAACAACTGGGCCATGTCAAGAGCCATGTTAATCTCATGTGTTCACCCAATTGTTAACAATGAAGGAAGGGGGATGGGGACTTCAAAATAAAATCTGTCCATTCTGGCCTAAATGCAGGACATGAACAAGGAGAGATTCCACAAACAATGCAGTCTTTTTCTTCTGGTGGGGGGAGGTGAAGGGGAAGATGATGGTAGCAGCACATTTGTAGAAGGAGAAGCTGCACCCGTCTTGCCAGTCAATACAGCATTCAGAAAGCTTACATGATGGGAAGAATTTCCCACCCATTGTTTACTAGCAACTTGATTTGAAAATGCAGGTTTTAATTAAAATTGGCACTTCCAAGCTTCATGCTGGCATCCACCATCTTGCTAAACACTGAGCTCATTTGTGGTTCCAGCAGTTTGCAAACGCACTCACAGAGGTGACAAACTAATTCCCATCCTGCCACCCTTACTCAGTCCTTGGTCCCCATCCTGTCATGAGCAAATGGGAAATTTACTCCAGTAATAGAAAGCAAGGACTGTAGGATGTGGCCTCATTTGTCTAAAATCCACAGATCCCAGTCCTTATTACTTTTAAGGCATTATTAATGGACCACAATTCGTCATAAATGTTCGGAGGAAAACAGGGCCAGTTATTTTCGAGGCTTCTACATGCTTCACTTCACTCAGATATCCACAACCATCACTGTGGCTAGAGATCCCACTGCTTAGCTTAAATTTCATTCTTTTCCAACCTATACTCCCAGGTAATAGTATTCAAAGATAGAAATTCTAAAATATTACCACAAACAACAAAAATTTCTGGATAGATAAAATGCAGAATTTGTCTGTTTCGTGTGAAAGGACAAAATAGATTGTTTGTTTTGTGGGTTTAATGAATATATTAGCATCTGAAATGCATTTTGACTTTTCATCTCAAATGAAAAGCTGAGTTACAGCGCAGCTGAAGAAACCAGCAAAATAGCTTCATTGAGTAAGAGATCACATCTCATTATTTAGGACCTTTTTCTAAATAGTTCTTTGGAGAAAAAAAAAAGGAAAATTATCTATTTTTTCTAGCTTTGCATATTCTGAGATCTTCAAGGACAAGCTGGGAGGGTGATTTTTCTGGTTTTTAAATTTTATTTGGATTGATGTCTTTACAATGTCTAACATTGTTAGGTTCACTACAAAAGGATTCCACTTCATCTTACAGTAGAAGCAAAATGTTATGCAAATTGAATAAAGGACTTCACAAGACTATCCAGTTCATGTGAATACTAGCTAGCAAAGCAATCTGTTGTTGGCTTTTGAAAAATCTGTCAACAATTAAGCTCATCAAAAGGAAATTCATAAGCCGATTTAGCAGAAATGTCTCACAAAGCCTGAACACTGCAAGGTACATTCATGTATTCAGCTCAGTTAAAGTTCTATTCATGAATTAAAGTAATTACCAAAGATTCATATATTTGTACTAAAAGCTTGCTGAATGTACAAATCCAAATATAGAGAGAACCTCAACATTTCTAAATTACTGCAATTTGGAGTCATTTGCAGAATGATCTTCCAACAGGAACAAATCAGTGTTCCAAGCCTTCTCAATTCTTCTTAGAAATACCATCTTTTAAAAAGTAGTACAAAAAAATGAAAGATATCCAACATATGCTGTGTCCATTCACCAACTTACATCTTACGTACTTTTGAAAAAAACAGATCTTTGTTACTGTATCTAGAACATTTTATAGTCTTTATTTAAGCCAGAGGACATGGTCTTAAGAGGATTCTACAGAGTATGAGTGTTCCTCAATCCTGACCCAAAAACAGGTAAGTCAACAAAAGAATATGTCTGCACTGCAGACTGGCTGTCCACCTCCCAGAATCCTGTTACAGGGCACAGAGAGCCCTGTGAAAAAAGTGATTCTTTTGTCTCATGGTTTGTCCAAACCATGGTTAGCAATCTAGGGAAATCTCTCCAGGAAATTACAGGCTTCATTATGGAAATTCTCCCTTCACTGCCTGTTAATTCGATTAGCAGAGTCCAGTTTATTCAGAATTTTGCACGTATACACTACTTGACCAGACTTGACTCATCACACATGCCCTGTGTTCAAGACTTTATTCTGGCTTCTTCCAGTAATGAATTTGTGTTGATTTTGTAAGATCCTGTTCATGACCTTAAAGCTAGTTCATAGGGTCAGACCCTTCATTTTTCTTTGTTCAGCTATTACTTTCTGCCACTGCTCTTTCATTATTCAACCTCCAGTCTTACAAGAACAGGACTTGGCTGATATTTATTTGCGAAATTCTTTGCCTTCTGATCTCAGGAATTTTGAAACTCTTTGCTTCAGAGTGTCTGATTAAGTCTGGATTAGTATTCTGTCCTTAATCTAGCATTCAGCAAATGTTTCAGCTTTGGTCCAAGACACCTTATAAGAACAGCACCAAATAAATTTGCATTGTATTGGAAGAAATCTATTGGAGAACAATTGGTACACTCTCTTTCCACATTTCTAGATGACACTTACTCAGTGGATACCATTTGTTTCCTTTTACATATCAACACAGTGCAGATATTGCCAGAAAAAATCAATGTTGAAATAAATTTAAGGTTGTGAGACTGTACTAGAAGTTTCAAAACACAGTAGTGATTGTACTATTACTTCCCAAATAAACAGTCCTATTCTTTACCCTAGAGTATTTGGGGCTGAGTTTAAAAAGAAATCCAAATATTAAAAGTTGTGTAGGTGTGAAACAAGCAGTTTCCACCCCATCCTGTAGAGATACTACACATTAGCTGTACTTAATACTGTTCATCGTTCCAAATCAGACTCAGTGATTTTTATAAACATCTGTTTCCTTTCACATTTACCACATACATAGATGTAGTGTCACTATTACAGAGATTTGACTCATCCAAAAACATCACAAGTCAACCACTAAATCAGTGAGGAATATGCATCCCATTAGAAGCCATGGATAATATAAGACCCATACATCCTGGGGGGAAAATTACTGAATTGGCCAGGTCATCAAGCTCCTTGCACACTGTCTTGCTGGAGATGAGGTGGTGCTCGGCAAGCAAGCCTTCTGATCAGCGGGCAGCCACAAAGCTCATGGAAGCTGGTGGACATAACTATCTTCTACTCAGCCTAAGTGAGGAAGCAAGAAAATACTCCTTTTGTTTAGCAATAAATACAACAATAGAAGCTACAGGCTAAATCACGAATCAGCATGACAAGGCTGGAGGAGGAGCTGAACTGTGCAGCCTGAGGGATCTTCCCCAGAGTCAAATGCAGAAGTGGGAGCTGGACTTTGCTTGTTATAACAGCTACTTCTTGTCAGAAGCAAAAAACATGCAGGAGCACAAGACCACAGTCCAAAGATGAGTCCACAGAGGCTAGTGAAGACAGCAGTATGGCCCTCAAAGAAAAGCAGAAAGCTTTTTGGGCAAAGTGCTGGCTGCTGGAGGACTTGGAACTGAATGAAGAAACACTCGAGGGTGTTCAGAGAAATTAAGAATAATGGAATATTCTTTTAATTAAATAGGACTGTATCAAGGGCATATCTGATGGTTATCACTATGTCCTCCCTGCAGTAGCAACCTGTGAGGCCCATGCACTGAGTAGCTACTAGGGCTAAGGAGGAATAAACAGGAGGGTAAGGCCCCAGAGCTCTTTCTTGCAAAGTTGATACTGTCAGTAGGACAGAGATGCATCCCTGCCACACGTTCCTCTAAATGACTTCTTAGCATGTTAGGTGAGGCACTCTCCAAGGAGTAGTTGCATGACTGTACCTGCTGTGGCTGAAAACACAGAATGGAAAGGTTATTTTAAACCCACGCAGGAGAGGGCACAGCACACTCGCTGCCAGGCACTGAAGGCTTCAGATATTTTGTCATTGCTTATTGCAGGGAGGTTGGACTAGATGACCTTTAGAGGTCCCCTCCAACCCAAAGATTCTATGAGTCTGTATTTTTAATGGTGGGTAGATGACACAGCTGCACAAGTGTCCAAAGATGTGAGATTTAGACACCAACCTACAGTCAGGATTTGCTCGCAAGAGAATAAACCCATGCCAAGGCTGAGATAGGAGGGGCCACTCTGACCTGATCTGGCAACCAGACTACCACTGATCCCAGATGCAAATAAGGACACTACAGCTATCTTGCCAGCCATGACAGGGCCATCCTATGTCAGAGCAAGAGGTATAGCCAGTGGAGCCGCTGCTCCAGCCTCCACACTGCCAGTGGTTCTCTTCTTCCTTGAGGGTCTGGGCTGCAATGGGCCACCAAAGGCACAGGGAATTCATACCTGACCACTCTTGCTGCCCTTCTCCTCCTATGGTACCTCTCCATACCATTCTTCTTGACCCAAAAATGTCCTCACAACCGGGAGGAAGATTCAGCACCAAGCATATATGCTGATTGGGTCTGCTTATCTGGGTTCAAACCTGAATTTGAATATATGGGAACTCCGCCCTTCAAGTACTCTCCAGAGAGAGAACGTGGTTATTACTGTCTCTGAGGCAACCTGCTGGCATATAACTATGTGTACATCCCACTTTGGGGCATCATATCCCCCATGTCTCTCTATGTGTCTAGATGTTATTTTGCAGTTTGTGCTTGATGCAACCAAAAGACTCTTTGACTTCACTAGATTTAGATGAGATAGCTACTGGAAATTCATAATTGAGAATGATTGACTAAAGGCTGCAGGATTTAACAAGTAATTTTATGAGGGAATGCACAATTGCCGCCTGACACATACCAAAATGCAGACCTGAGATGCTTAAAAGTAACAAACCAACTTCCAGCTCCAAATCCCTATTTTATCTCTGAATTTAGGTATCTTAATCCAAGTGACAGAAAGCAAGCTTGAATTTATTTTCTTTAGCTTTTTGTACTGACTTTTCTCTGAATTTCTCTACTATGCATTCCACATTATCGTATCTTTCCCTCCCCCAGTCAGAATAGAGAGCTGGATACTTAATTTTAAGTTGTTACCTTTGTGATGCTGTAGTGCCCTAAGTTTCTTTTCAAATGAGTTAGGTTAATGTACTTATATTAGCACAACTGTACCCAATTTTTACAAAACACCTATTTGACATTTAAGCTGTGTGCAACTGTTGGCAGCCTACTGACATAGCAGAGAGACCAGATTTGCAGAAAACTGTCTCCTACTGCAAATTTTCTAAGAAATATCTCATATTGAGCATATTAAACCAAAAAGCTCTCAACATCTAAAAGCTTAGCACTTATAAAGGAAAGGCAAAACAGATTGGAGTAACTAAAGAACACAGAGAGGGCAAGAAATTTGTGCTAAGGCAGTCAGGAAATCACAAGCCTAGAAAGAGCATGCAGAAAACTGGCTGTGCTCTGCCAGTGCTACTGAACAATACCCCACTGCACAGCCTTTTAAATAGTTTTTAACATTTAGCCTTTTTTAAACATGTAATTGTGCTGTGGATACTAATTTCCTCAGATCCAAGTATAATTATTCTTCTAAATATTTGGTCCATCTCTATTGTAAGCTCTTCTTAAGACAGCTACAAAATATTGCTAATATTTTTGAGTTAATAGTGTGTTTAGAAGGTCATGTCAGGTTATTGCTGGGAGGATTAAAAGATTTTCTTTCCTCCAGAGCCCTTTGTTATAAGAAACCAAGGAAATTTAAAACAGGATTTATTCCTTCGAACCAGGACAAACCAACAGAGTACCGTGGCGAGCACATGAAGCAAGAGCACTCTGGGCCAGGAAATTTACAAAGAAAGCTTTCTTCAAACTCAAAAGTTAAGCTGAAATTGTAAAACTCTTAATGGTTCTACATTAAGGGCAGCAAAAGACAACTGGTTTCACAGACATTCACACTTACAAGTCCTCTTTCAAAAGGTCAAGGTACAATATCTGGTAAGCTATTGTCTGTCACTAACACAGGTAGACATTTCTGGCACATAGATGCTCCATTTGGTACTTGTCAAGCCAAGTCCTGCTGGCTGCTCCCACTGTCACTGGCAGGAAGAAAGGATAGTGACGAGCATTAACAATGACTGCAAGGTGGCTCAGTGGAGAAACAGAAAAGACAGGCAGGAAGGAAGAATAAAAAAAAAAGGAAAACCTGGTCTCCGATGCCAAAGCAAATCTACTGCCAGGTATAATGAATTTTCCCAACAGATGCTACTTAGAAATAAGTGAGACTCTCTAGCCTTAGGATCATGCCTGTAGGAAGTTTTAAGTCAGGTCTGCATCTTTATATAAGTGCTGTCATTGTATTAGTCAACTGTTAATATAGAGTAATGATGAAATCAGGGTGAATGGTAGGTCAACTGAAGCGGACGTGCCCTCTGACTTAGTCAGTTTAAAATTGGAATGCATCAGCCTTACGAAGTGATTGTGGATGGCCCAAAATTCATTGCTCAGAATGTAGTATATTTGGAATACATCAAAACCCAGTAAATCCTACCCCTACTAAGGCATTAGGTATCGTGGTGTTTTCTGTCCTTAATCTTTCAGTATGATCTCTCAGGTACATGCAGCTTAGACCCTGCTTTTTACATGCACCTTATCCTGAAAAAAATTCTGCTGAGATTTTTTTTTTTTTATCTCTGTCATTAAAGTGACCTTAGCATGGCATTCACTTCTAAATGTTGCATCAAACTGGCTTTCCAAGCAACTGAAAGTAAGAGCATTGATCACATGTTCACACTCTGCTGGAACAGAGCCTATAAATATTCTGACCAATTCCAAATGAATGTGTCATTCTGTAATGGATATCCTGAAAAAGAACTGATGTAACAGCACCAACAGAAATATTTATATATATTTTTAAAAGATTTCATCAACAGGTGGCTTTCATCTACTACACAATATTGCTAGCATGGCTACTGCAACATTGTGAACAGATGTTTTTAAGCATCATCAATAGGATTACTCTAGAATTTACTCATCATAAATCAGCATACTGCAATGTCCTTTCTGGTGGGCAGTTAATATATCCTGCTTCCATCAGTTCATCTATATAATAGTTCATGTGAGGATGAATGAGCTCACTTCTATTTGAGATGACAGCTTGATGCAGCATTTCAAGGCTTAGCCTAACTTGCCCTTACTTGAGTTCAGGCAGCAAGCAGTCCCAGAAAACATGTTTGTTAGATGTGACTGAAAACAGTTTAGCACTTGCAGTAAAGTAATAATTAAACATGAACAGTGTGCCTTGATGTTGTTTATATGAATGACACATTCCATGCCCAGAGGAGTCTTCAGCCCAGTTCTGTGACAGACAAAACATAATAATTGCTCCAAGAAGAAATTAATGAAAAGAGTGCCAAGAGGTTAAGCAGGCTATCATTCTGACTGAACCATATTTTCTGGTGTTACTCGCATAATATACCTCAACAAAGAAGGTGGAGCTCAGTCTAATCCAGCACGCCTCCGCTAAAACAGCTGGCACAAAATATCAGATGGGCTTGTTAGCAGCTTCCTCTTGAGAGCTGTTACATAAGCACGGGGACTGTAAACAAGAAAAAGAAATGGAAAATAACTACATAAAAATTTCAAGGAAAAAATTATTTATATGCATCTTCCTTTGTAATTCTAATCTGGACAGCAAGAGGAAACTGGAGTTTCTCCTCAGCTATGTAAACTCTCTAATTTAAAATAGCTTTTCACCGCAGATTTTTTTTCACAGTTTGTATCAGCTAGGCATTTGCCAGAAACGTAGAGCAATCAATACTGTTGACATCTCTACCCAGAAGTTTCTCTTCTCTCTCTCTAAATCGTAACGCTGAGCTGAGAACCCTGAGCCAAGTGACTCCAGATACACACCAGAAAAAACCACTGGGGAGGAGGTGAGCACTTAGAGAAATCTAACCTTAATTTGGGTGCCTAAGAGGAACTGCCTCCTTTTCTGTACGAGCTGGAGGCAGCTGCAAAAGACAGGGCAGGAAAGGACACGCTGGAGTGCCCAGTTGGGAGACCGGAGTGCACTCCACATCCTGCGGTACTTAAAACGTGGAGGGGAAAGGGGGATCTGGGGGGCAGGGCCCACATCCTTGTTCAGTGGCCATGTCCTAATGCCTCATCCTATGGGTCCAAGCAAAGGGAGGCAGCGGAGGCTCGGCAGATGCAAACACCCGGGACAGAACCTACAGTCCTCTCTGCCGCAGAGCAGGGAGGCTGCCCTCCGCCACCGCCACTGAGACACACCGTGAAGACAAACCCATGCTGCTGCAAGCAATGCCGGCGCTCAGAAACGTTACGCCTTTCTCAAAGGAGCAAGCTGTGAAGGCCTGGCTACACAAAGGAACTGTGCCTGGATCGAAGGGCCTAAACCCAGATTTTGACTCACTGAATCTCCAGATAAGCTTCTGCCCAGCTCAGTTCCAGTTCCTACAGGAGAAATTCACCTCATTGTACTTCAGGGGTCTGGTATACAATGTCTGCAGCTGAGGTAGCCCCCTTGGCTCCTGACAGGAGAGCAGTGGGCCATTTCAGGGCACACTTCTGGCCTGTTTGAGACATCTGTTTCCAGAGATGCTCTGCATCATAAAACAGTGTCCATCTCTCCAGTTAGAGTTAAAAACAGAGTCTAAAAAATTTAGCTAACTGATCCCAGCCTCTGATGGCTTCATTTCCAAGTGACATTCCTGAAGTGCCCACTTCCAGGTACGCTCAGAACGGGCTTCCCCAGTCTTAGCAGCGCTTACCAATCTGTCCTCATTATGCATGGAGCTTAGGCATTTAATTCAGAATTTCAAAGGGCTACATTCAGCACTGTAAAACATAATTCTTGTGCATCTAAGCTAGATTCAAAAGGGCACCCGGCCACAGAAGCTCTGCCCTGTACCTGGCCTGTGCCGTGTGAGGGGAGACTAGTTCAAGCGGACAAGAAGAGATGGCAGAGCCTCATACAGCTGACGAGGTTACGGTGCCCGAGTGCCCCCTCACCCTCCCTGCGCTGATATTTGAGCCGTTCATAAACCAGCTGCTGAA
>NW_010522860.1:27587-34248 GCF_000687285.1 Phaethon lepturus
CGCTTTAAGGGTGGAGTAAACAGCTAGAGGTGATAACCACATTGGCTGTCTCAAGCTGGCAGCAACACATAAATCAATCAGAGGCCTCAGGCACACTGAAATGGGATACGCAGACAGCAGCAAACCAAGCAGGAAGCTGCTTAAAGCAAGTCAGTAGGAAACACAAAGACAAGTGCAGTATAAGATGACACACACACATGCACACACACACGGACACACACACATGTACAGACTGGCTTGGAGACTGTACTCTGTAACCCAAATATCAGGACATTCATCAGTCTCAGCCTCGGTTTCCTGTTCTTCCTCTTCTGAGAGATTTTAACCTACATCTTCCAGCAGAACATCAGCCACCGAGCTGCCACAGCGGGTAACCACTGTGCTGCCTGTTGCCCTTACACACATACCTTTTCATTTGCTTCCTTTTTGAAAAAATTGTTTCACTTTCTAGATGCCTATTAGTCTCAACAGATAGAGCCCCACCTCTCCTTCCTCTGTAGTAAATGTCCTAAAATAGATTTGCTAGAAATCATTCTTTTTCTTACCTTCTGAATATTGCATAGGGAAAATAGAGCAGGAACATCAGTAGGAGGGTGCCAAGTACAAAAACCCCAACCCTGGCTAGTGTTAGAGCGTTCTGCTGGGTAAAAGATTTTTTTCATCCACCAAAACAGGCGAAAGATCTTGAATTGAAATCTCCTGTCTGAAAGGTAAGAACCTTAACAAATGGTTGATTCAACACCACAAAACAGGCCTTTTTCTCATGAAATTGTACACATTCTCTACATAACCTTTTTGCTGTAACCACAAGTGAGACAGGAAAGAAAGGGGATGCGAACACCTTTCTCTCAGATTTAAGCAGTGGGCTACAAACCCAGGGATTGATGTGGTCAGGACTCAGTCAGCTGGCACAAACTCAGAAACAGACTTAAGGGTCCGGTGGGAATTTCACTCGCAGAAACTATCTCAGAAGGAATTGGCATAGGAGGGGAGAAAGTAGGTGGGAAGGCAAGGGAATGCCAGTGACACCTGGAGACATCCTTAAGAGCTAAAGAGGCATTTAAACATAATTCCTCCCATTAATCTAGCCCACTAGCTCTGGTGGTTCAATTGCCTGCACAAAGAATTGCGCTATGCTGCCAGAAAGCTGCATATCTATGGGAACAGGTGGAGAATTTCAGCCATCACCTCTCTGCACTAAGCACTTATTTTCTTGGGATGAAAGCAGCAGCTGCAATGGGCAGGAAAGTAAAAATATCATGCCTGTTCATACATTCTTTTCATACAGTTTGGAGCGCACTTCCCCTCTTCATTATGCTCAGCACTGGCAGATAATGCGACTTCCCTCTAGAACCACATCCACTGTGTATACGGGTTGAGTCCAACATTAACCTACAGAGCCATTCTAAGTAAAAACACATTAAAGAGAAGTGTACTTAAAAATAAAGTTGTAATCATGTACTGTACTCAGTGTGCTTAAATAGCGCACGTAATATAGTTCAATGTAATAACCACTCGCTACTCAGGTTTCTAACACGAAGGAAGATATAGAATGGAATTATATTTCGCCTGGAACTAATTCTGGAGTACAGCCAGTCCCATGCAATCCATAAAAATTCTTGTGTCAAAATGATGTGTCCCGTTGTCTTGATGCCTTGATCGAGGTTTCTGAGTTTCTCATTTCTCTGACATCCTCCATATTAACAAACTCACACTGAACATACGCTAATTTAACTGCTCCGCCACTGGAGTTCTGCTCAGGAATCCACTCTTTTGCAACTATTTTCATCAGCATATGCTGTAGCGAATGCTGTTCCTGTATAGCTAGTTCTCTTCTGTATAAATTAAAGAGTCACTTGAAAAGGTAATGAAAATGCAAACATTACTGCAAAAATTTCCCTTTCACCTGCAACCACCTTATCAAGTTACATTCTTTACTTAAAAGCCACTGGTGCACTGAATACAATAAAGTAACAGTAATACTTAGCCCTCTTGTAAATAATCCCAAATTACAGAGTTCTTAATAATCATATAGGTCTTCAGAAATTAAATTAGCATCCCCTTGTTACATACTTAAGCTTCAAGGTTTTCATTCAGGTTTACCCTCTGAACTGAAATGGGATCATCAGTTTCTGTTGTTATTCATGGATTTTTTTTTTATTTATTTTTCACGTTTCCTTCAGTTATTTGCATGGGACAATCAGAACGACAGTATGCCAGAGCATATAGAAGAAAGGTAGAATGCACAAGTGTCCTGCATTTTCATAAAGTCTCCCTTACTCTTCTGAAAAGCCACTGAAAGAATGAGAAAAAATAATCCACATTATAACATAGTAAACCTTCTTAGGATTATTAAGTAACCTCTGCACTCTTGGTGGGATTCCTCCGTCCTTCAGCTGCAAGTGCAGCCAGCAGATGGTAGGTGCCCTCAATCAGAAGAGCAGCAAAGTGCACCTTGGCAAGGGACAAGTCTTACCAGAGGATGTGTACAACATACCTGCTTTCCCGTGGCTGGTGCACCAACCAGTGGAGGATTTGATCCAGCAAGATAGGAATGTATGGTTAGAGACCTCCAGTTGTTAGAGACTGAATACATATGAGGGCTAAGATTTTTTTAAGCCAAATTCCTATTAAAAACAATAGAAATTTGGGTGTACAAATCCCTTAGTCTCTGTCCAGCCAAAGCAATTCCTCTCCCCCCAGCCTCTAGCTGCTACCCATTGGTTAGCACTGCTGGTACAATTTTTTAGAAGGATTTGTTGCACAAAGAGAGAGACTTATTAAAAACAGAAAAGAATGTGTTGTGCCTCTGTAGCCAGAATCATAGTTTAAAAATCTGTGGGATGGATTTTCCTGCATGCTCAAAAGATACAAAACAGTTATAAACCTATATGAACCACCTAAGCTCAAGTTTATGGCTGCTTTTCTCCAGTGATTCAAAGGAGGTATGTTTACTACTGCAACTGGCACAGCATGCTTCCAGAAGAGACAAAAAAAAAATCATGTTTTCATTAATATTTTTTCCTTTTTAAACACTTTTCTCCATTATTTATTGGTTCAAAGACTATAATTCACTTTAGGATAACTTAATATAAAACCAAAATATTTTCATATTGTTTTACTATTATTCTCTTTTGCTGTAAATGGCCACCTAGCTATCAGGCCAACACCCTTGAGATCCCTCTTCTGCCTTCCCATTTCACTGTACAGCAGGATTGACTAAAATACAAGGAGGATAGTTACCTTTTTTTGAGCTAACAAGGTGCAATTCTTGTCTCTGTCTGAGGTGAATTTCACCCCGGGAGGACCAGCAGCTTAGTGCATATTTGTGACCAGATCCTGAACGACTCGTACAACCAGCTCTTCTATTAGTTTCTATTTAAGTAATGTGACTTCAGTTAGATATTTCTGCATTTGCCAGGAATGAAGTGGGGGGAAATAAAGCAGCCCTTTAAAAACTTTCTCGAAGCGGTTGGAGGACAAGTCAGCTGATGAGTATGTTTATTGCTCTTAAATAATTTGGGAAGCAAAGAGGGACCATTTCAGTGTTGTGAAACCTGTTACTGAATAGACCAGACTCTAGGTAAATTGCCGTGTTTTCGGGTTGGGTTTTTTTTTGTCTGCTTCAGTGATGACTATCACAGCAAGGTTTTTTTTTTCTGTTACAATTCTTTCTGAGATGAACAGAGACATCCATTGTCAACGCAGCATCCTAGGGTGCTATCTGCCTGCCTGCCAAGAAGCCCAAATCCATGATATTATGGACATACTGCCAAGCTTAAGCTAGTGATCCAGCCATTGCCCAATGCTGTTCCTGAGCACTAATAAAACTGTCAGGTGTGACTCAGACCAGACCGACCAGCAGTGACTACTGGCTCTAGGGAAGCCCTGGAGGAACCAGGGACACAGGTAGCATTCTGGACGACCTTCCTAATGGAGGTGAAAAATAAATCATGTCAGACCATTCTATTTTCTTCCATGTTTATGGCCCACAGGTTAAGGGAGAAACAGATGATAGGATCTCGAGCTTAGTGAGATTGTGACACATGCTGCACAACATGCCCCCAACACTTTCATCAGCAAACCAGTGGAAAAGAGTTCTGCAAAACACATTACTATATGATTCTTGTATGAAAACTCCATTGTTATTGCTTTGTTTTGAAAAGATTGACTAAAGCCTAGTTAGAAGTAGAGTGATGAAATATTAAGGTACAACTCAAATTTGCAGGGCATCTGGCTGTGAAGACTAGAAAAACCTTCACAGGACAGGTTCAAAGAGTTGTCAATTAATCATTGGCTGTGAAATTGGTGGGATGAAATAAAAAGACAAGTTCTGCACCACAGCAGGAAAATCAAACGCACAATTACAAAGCAGAGAACAGCAAGTTAGATTAGAAAGATCTTAGATACAACCATGTGCAAACTGAGTTAGCAATATGATTATGTTGCAAATACGGGAAGAGGTATTTAGTCCACACCTTTTGGCACTAGTGATGCCTCAAATGAAAAATACAGTCCAGTTTTCAGCAGTATGTTTCAATATTTATGTAAACAATCTGAAGAGTCCAGAGAAGTGCAACAAAACAAAAAAAAAAAAATTCCCAGGTTGGAATATATGATCTAGGAAGAAAAGCTGAAAGATTTGGTTTTGTTTAGTCTAGAAAAGAGACTGAGGGAAGACATAAGTCTTCAGATATGCAAGATGCTGTTATAAATATGACAGTGATCAACTGTTCTTCAGGTCCAGCAAGGTTAGAAGAATAGTTATGCTTACCGTGTGGCAAAAGATTTGTTAGCTATTTGTACAAAATAACTAACAAAACCAGCCATACACTGGAGCAGCTCACCGAGGATGGTCATGGAATCCACATCACTGGAGTCCACTACGGAAAGGTTAGACAAATGATTGTCAAAAATAGTCCTCGGCTTGGCCACAAAACAGAGAGATGGACGGGTTGCCTGAGCTCCCTCCCATTCCTACACTTCTATGATTTACTAGGGAAGATGCAGTTTCTTACACAAGCCACTCTTTTCAGGGGTTTAACAAGTCACACTGACTAATATATTGCATGCAAAAACCTCTATCCTGATGCCAAGTATTTCAAACTCTATTTAAAACTTTACCACTGTAAAAACTGTTATGTTCTAGCAGGAAAATCCAGGAAATAGTACTCTGCAATATTATCGTACCAAGGGAGAAGCCAAGTCATTTCAAAAGACCTTTCAAAATCTCATGTGTGACCACAGAACAAGGTCAGAAAAGGCCAATGACATTTCTCTGTCAGAAGGTAAGAAACCCCAACACAACTGGGGTTGTCACAATCTGACAAAAGTTAATACAAAGCAATGGCTGAAGGCTACGTGGAAATCGATTCAACACACTGTTGCAGCAGGAACTCTCTGGTGTCCAGCACACCTTGAGTACAAAAACTATCATCTAACAAGCTGATATTTTTCAGAAGCTTCCATCCTGAAGCTACCTGGGGATGCTTATAACTGATGAGCCTGGTGAATTTATTGAGCACATCAGACACTTAATAAATAAGGAATCCCTGAATACTTAGAGCATCGCATTAGAAAAGTGAATACTTATTGTCTGGATCAAACTATAACTAGTTCTTTGCACAAGGGCATAGAAGGCACTTGTGGATTTTGAGCCCCACCAAAGAGCCCATTACAGACCCATTGACAAAGGCATTGCTTCATACCATGTGTGACACATCTACTACAAATAACCCAAGTCCTGTCTCAGACCTTACATGCCATTGAGCAAAAACAAGAAAAAAGAAAGGAAGACTACTCCAAAATAATTTACAAGAATGAAAAGATATGTTAAAGGCAGTAGTACTACTGGCTATGGCTATGGCAGGAAATACCCTCAGAAGTAAGTGTGGTGATTCCACTCTACTCAACTGATGAAAGTATCAAGCCTAGCAAAGGACTGTGGTAGGCTGAGCCTTAGCTAGATGTCAGGTGCCCACCAAAGCCACTCTTTCACTCTTCAACTGAACAGGGGAGAGAATGTATAATGAGAAGCTTGTGGGTCGAGATAAGGACGGGGGGAGATCACTCACCAATTACTGTCACAGGCAAAACAGACTCAACTTGGGGAAAATAAATTTAATTTATTGCCAATCAAATCAGAGCAGGGTAATGAGAAATAAAGCCAAATCCTAAAACATCTTCCCCCCACCCCTCCCTTCTTCCCAGGTTCAGCTTCACTCCCGATTTCACAGAATCACAGAATCACTAGGTTGGAAAGGACCTTCAAGATCATCAAGTCCAACCATTAATCCAGCGCCACCATGTGCCCTAAACCATGTCCTGAAGTGCCTACTTCCTCCCCTACAATGGCACAGGGGGATGGGGAATGGGGGCTGTGGTCACATCACACGCTGTCTCTGCCGCTCCTTCCTCAGAGGGAGGACTCCTCACAGTCTTCCCCAGCTCCAGCCTGGGGTCTCTCCCACGGGATGCAGTCCTGCACAAACTGCTCCAGCCTGGGTCCCCCCACGGGTGCTGTCCTTCAGGAACAGACGGCTCCAGCCTGGGTCCCCCACAGGGTCACAAGTGCTGCCAGCAACCCTGCTCCAGCCGGGGCTCCTCTCTCTCCCCACGGGGCCACAGGCCCTGCCAGGAGCCGGCCCCAGCGCGGGCTGCC
>NW_010522860.1:34640-52300 GCF_000687285.1 Phaethon lepturus
AGCCGCCCCTGCAGCCCTCCGGCTACCAAAACCTGGCCAGGCAAACCCAATACACCTGCGTAGACACAAAAGCATACTGTTAAATTCTAGGATGAAAATCAAGTAAAGCTAAAATCTTTAACACTTGAATGACATTATCATCTCCACAAAAGATCCACTGGAATAGTTATGTTGATCTGACAAGGCATAATTCAGAAAAGTACTTAAGCTTCTGAAGTCTTGCAAACTTCAATGGTATCCTGGCAATTGGTGAATGCTGTCTTGGTCAGAAAGATTCTCCTGAGTTATTTCCCCTCAGAAGTATTTCAAAAAAGCATCTGAAGATAGGCTGGAAGAATGTGAGCTACCTGCAAGGATAATTCCTAAAAACAATAGCCAAAGGACTGGAAGAAGCTCCGTTTTCTTGCTAAAATGTTTAATGCAAGTTTCTGCAAAACATCTTTCTGTTTTAGGACATTTCTACATACAGATTCTGTTTTTCAGAGATCCCATTCCTGCATTCCTTGCAAACCCAAAACACCCGCTGACATCATTAGGCAATGCATTGGCATCAGAAATACGGGACTAAGCCAGCAGAGGTTGTGGGTAGCCAAAACTGTGCTGGAGACAGTTCATCCCGGTTCGGTCAAACTAACTTTTGAAATCACAGCTGGTTCACAAATTGTGAACCTCCTAGGGTCCTAGCAGACCCCACTCCTCATTACTGCTGGCAGCTCTTTGAGAAGCCGATCCACCCATATTCAGCACAGATGGTCATGCTTCTTTCCTCCTCAGCCCTCACAAGCTAGGACCCAGAAGTCCCTTCTCCTACACTTTGGGAAGCAGCTATTCCCGCTTCCTGGCCCAGCCCCACTCCCATGCTCCCTGGCCCCACTCCCGGAACCAATTCATATGCAATGGACTACACATCCTGCTGGTGGAGAAGGGCTAGGAGGGACTGTCTTGAAAAGATTTTAAATCTTATTAATGAATACAATACGAACTTCAAAGTCCTACTGGGGAGCAGTATTTGTGTAATGGCAAGAAAGAAAAACAAATGTATCTTGAATCCTGACACTACTAAAGGCAGCAGAGGGAAACACCCAGGGAGCCAGGATTTCAATCAACAATTGATTTGAGTACCCATTCTTGTAGTGGATGGAAGGAATCTGCTTGAGAGAAACGTAGGAAAGGAAGCTACAGATGGAAGGAAAACAGGGATCACAAAGGCAAAGGGC
Source organism: Phaethon lepturus (assembly GCF_000687285.1). NCBI lineage: Eukaryota > Metazoa > Chordata > Aves > Phaethontiformes > Phaethontidae > Phaethon > Phaethon lepturus. Next base: position 35,858 of record NW_010522860.1, read on the forward strand.
AAGGGTTGAAAAAAAGCCAGAGTTAATTATAACAAAAGCAGCTAAAATGAACTTGAACCCATGTTAGTTAAAATGGGGAAAAAAGCTTTATTAGTATTAGCTACATAGGCCTCCTGTAAAGAGTCAATGAGCACTTAATTTTCTGTTATTTGTACTTTGCTTTAAAGAACCTTTTTCATCCTTTTACAACCCACACGTATGACCACCATGTAACCCAATGTATATAAAGGAAGGAAGCTGCAGATTCAGGACTATCTCTGCTCTCAATCTGGCAAAAGAATTTTGACCTTTAGCTTGCAGAGGAGGGAGCAAATCCAGCCCTTAAAGCGAAAACCTCCTCTTCACATAATCAAGGTCAGTTGTCCCCATGCAGCTGACAAAATCGTGGGGAGGTTAGCCACCTCTCTGGTCCTGAACTTGTAATGATCTTCTACATTTTTAACAAAACCCGATTCTTGAATTTAACAGGTCTCATCCAGCTATTTATTGCTGAAGGTTGTAGATGTGTGACCCCTTGGATGAACCCTAAGGAAAATGCAGAATCTCAAACATAAAACTCTGTTCAGAAAATCCCTTTCATATGGGGGAGCACTGTAACGAACAAATCCTTTTCCTTCCCTATATTAGAGCTGGCAGTTCAAGATTAGATAGTAGAGTGGTTTCTATGGGCACAGTACTGCACCAGTCTTTCAACTACAGCACGCTCCTGTCCAGTGAAGCAGGCAGATAGAACCATGATTATTATTTCATTTACTTTTCAGGCAATGATATTATACAGGGAGAAAAAAAGAAGATAGGACAATATCAGTATGACTAATATCTTTAAATTAGCCAGTTACAGGTCTGAGTTTTCTTTCTGCAAAACTGCCACTGAAATCCAAGGACCAATTCTTGGCAATACTTTTCGTTTTCCCAGACAGCATATCACTGGCACAAACCCTTCATCAGTATTCCTGTCAGTCTGCTCAGATACTGGATGATGTTCAGAGACTGAACCCTCTGGACTACGGACATCATCCACTGGGAGAAATCCCATTTTGTAGTTTTCTTCCTATCTGACTGCTCTGCAATTCAGATTCTTCTGCTACTCATTCCTCTACCTCCTTAAGAACATTAATTTTCCAGCTTCAGTAGAGCCAGTGTACAGATATTCCAAAGAAAGAAGCCAAGAGCTCCAAACACTGTCCACATTTCTCTATTGTACTGTTTGGCACATAAGGAAAACAACTTTTGACACCATGAGTGTTTTTCATTATGATGGGGAGAAAAGACCTGAAACTACATTTCCCATCAGGCATCACAACTTGATTTTTGATGAAGACAGTATTATTAGCTAGCCACTACATTACTCTACTCATGTGATAATAATCGTTATTGCAAATGGGTCAAAAATAAATTAATCACCTGAAAATTAACTAAATATAAAATCTCCACACAAAAAAAAAATCAAACCAAAATCAGCAGAACTATTATCATGCTTCAGCAGCCTTGTTTTCTATGAATACATTTTATGCTTGATTTCCCATTTCCAGAATATTTTTTATTTCTTCATTGCTATATTCACTTGCAACTGAGGAATGTGAAATAGTTCTTCAAGCCTCCTTGAAGTCTATAATGAATTGTGCAGCCAGACCAGATTGTTTCAAGCTTAGCTTTTAACTTTACATTTGGCTTCGGGGAAAAAAAGACACTAAACAGTGTTTTCTTCAATCTTTTGATTAATTTCACAGAATTTCCAGGAACATGTAAGCCACATATCAAAACTTTGCAATTTAAAGTCCCATTTGGGATCTGGAAGAGTCTATAGTTAATATTCATTGCAATTACAATACTTTATCACGTAGTGGAATCTGTGTTCAATGTCATCAGAATGTGGGTTTAGTTTAAGAGCACTTTTACATAGATTAAGGCAAAATGGTAATTAAGATAGTCAGAGGAAAACGTTTTTTGAATGAAGCAATAAATATAAAACTTCACAACGTCCTTTGACAGCAGATCAAATTCACCTTCTGCATCCTTGACCAAATCTGAAGCAATTCCGTTGATGCAAATGGAATGAAACTCCTATAGAAACACTCAGGGCAGTCCCACCCCTTTTGAAATCAGTGGCAAAACTCCCACTCACTTCAGATCCCATACCTGTAGCTCACAGGCACAGCACTCCTCTTGGCTGGCCTACTAACCTTTGCGACAACACATGCTACTCTTCCCGTTTGCAGTCTCTGAGGTAAGCCCTCTGTGCTGGTGAAGGTTCCTGGCCTAAGGTATCATTTTCTTTGTTTACTGTCTGGCTGCATAGATGTCTGGCACAGATTTCAAAGTACAGTAGCTCAAAAATATGCTTGGTGCATATGTGCATAAACCCTGTAGTGGATTGCATCACACAACCTGCATCCAAAATGAAAATCACGTACCTAGTGCTGTCTGTATTATTCACAGTTTGCATGAAGCAGGTAATAAAATGCAGCCATATCAGTACAGTACCATGGCTTAATAATTCAACATCATTAACTAAAGTGGATTTATTCCAGAATGACATCAAGTAAATGAGCTCAGGATATTTTTCTTTATGTCTGCAAGAAAGAAACAACTGAAATACTCTGAGAGATCAGCACGGTTCACCTAATCCGGTTTCCATCTGTGCCAACATTCACAGCACATACAAGAAATTCTATACTGTACAGTTACTGAATTACATTTCCTCCAGTTTTGCAGGGCTTGGCACAGTCAAGTGCTCCAAACAAATTCAAAAGCACATTAAAAGTACCAACTTAGTCTCAGCAAACCAAGTGTCTCAGAGGAATAAGAAAACTGTTCTATGAGTTTCCAGGGGGGTTGCTTACTGTATTGGCTGGACTGGCTTGTACTGAAGTCAAGCATTTAAGCAATATTTAGGTTATGTAACCTAGTGATACAGAATCACAGTTAAACTGCCCAAGTGAACCAAGGCAGCGACAGGAAAACACAGTGAGATAGATTCCAGCCCACCTTTTATACATCCTTTGTCCATGTTCACTGGAACATTATAATTACTCCTGCCACCACATACAGAGTTTGTCCCTTTTTCAGGTTTTATTGCTGATTTTGTACTCTAGGCTACCACTTCTTTACTACCAGCCCTTCTAAAAGGGCTGATGCAGCCATGGCACAGCAGCATTATTGGAGTCACAGTGAAACCTGAGTTGTGATAGACCCTTGGGACTGGGGTCCCTTCTCAGGCCTTGAATCTCTCACAGGTCATGGAGGTTGGCAATTTAAACAGTGAGAGGCAAGTTCTGGCTTGTTTGTTCCAGGCTAAACAAGAAAAACAGAAACATCAAGGTCTTGGGAGGAATAAGCAATTCCTCCTTTACTCTGGACAGGAGGTGCTGCTCTAACAAGAAAAATCTGACCAACAACGCTGAAATCTGGCTTTTATCCACTCCTAGTGGAGTCAAAACCATTATACAGTCTAAATAGCTGAATAAATTTCTTCCAAGTCAATTAATATCAACGTCCTTGATCTTAAAGTATTGCCTTATCATAGGTTATTATTACTGTCATAGAAGGACATGCAAAAATCTGGTGTAACATTCCATAATCTCTACTACACATCTGAAGTTTGGCAGTATGTGTTTGAGAGTGGACAAGCATGGATTTCTGCAGGTAGAAGGGTTAATCATGTTCAGTTTCCCATATTTTTTGATCAGCTGATCCTAGAGAGGATTTCTAAAGCTTGCAGTCCAGTTGTGGCTCCAAAACATAGTCAGCTTGCCCTTGCTGTTTGGCAAGAAAAAGCAAAATTGTGTTAACAGTTTCTTTCAAGAATACATGTTAGTAACTGCCAAATGACAGTTGTAATGACCCTGATGCATTTCTCCCCTTAGGGCTTTTTTGTTTAGAACCCAGTTGCCGCCCAAGCAGAAAACATCATTCTTTGCCATGAACTCTCCCATCACCCTGAGCTTTCTTCACTGCCGCCAGCACTATACCTTGTGAGAGTGAAGTTAAGAAGTCACCTCCTGCCTAACGAAGAGCTACTCCCACCTGGGATTATAGACACCAGAGCATGTATTAAGGGCTAGATGCAGAGTCTGCTGAAATCCAAGGAGTCTTTCCATCAACTCCAACAGGCTTTTGGTCAGGTTCTGAGAGTCTATTTTCATGCATACACTCATTTTTTCCCTTGTTTATTTAAAGAACCATTTCTCTGAAATCCAGGCAGAAAGAGTCTAATATTTTTGGTATTGTATCAGGGCAATGGTTTAATCATAAGTTAAATTAAGAAGTGCCACTGTCTGTAGCCAAAAGAAAGAAGCTAACTCTGACATACCACCTGTGCACTGCTTCTCTGGCTCAGCATTGACCTTGGTTGACAGGAACATGTGTCTGAAAATTGCACCCAAGAGGAAACTCATCACAACATGAACAATCACAGTAGAATGATAAACACCCACACTGCACAAGAAAGTTGCCAAACCCTCACAGCAGCCAGGACTCTTAACTGCATCTGAAAGGAAATATGCATGTACCAAAAAGAATGTATGTGTGTATACATGAGTATGTATGTATGTGTTTATACACATTCTCTTGCTTCACTTTGTGCCCAGAGTGCCATGTTTCATTTTGTAATAAAAGATATGCATAAAAATATCTTTCTGCTGCCTTATGATAGAGACAACTTAAGATTATCAGGTTGCCTGTATGCAATCACAACAGAAGGTTATGACGTCTTGCAATGATTTAATCCTACTGATCCATTCACATACATTTTTCCCCTTAACAAGATAACTGACGTGTTTAGCTTTGAGTAGCTTGGATTTCCTTTTAATTTATGATTACATGCTCCCACAAGATCATCAAAGCTGTGAGAAGGCCATAAAAAACACACTCGGTAAGAAACTAGTCTAACTGTGTTTCCTCTTAACTAATGGAAGAAACAATGGGTTTTAAATGTTACGTGGATGATTTTCTTGCACATGTGGTCTTACGCAAGATTCCTGCCGTGGAAGTCTAAGGTTGGCAGATATCTTCAAAGACCAACTGATGAGCCAAAACAGTCTTTGTGGGCTCAAATCTGTCCACAGGAACAGGTACTTGCACAAGGAGAACACAATGTATTCATGCAGAAATCACTTAAACCATGAAAGATCAGATACATTCAGTGGTAACACCCACAGCATAAGCCTTTCCGCAAAAGTGTTTGAAAAAGAGAAATGACCTAGTGTGCCAAAGACTGAAAACAATTCTTTCTTTCTTCTATCACCTAAAATATTTGCTATCTCCTGCCATCTCTAGACATACATAGACCAAGACTGTGAAGTGCAAGTCATGGGGGCAATAAGAGGAATTGAAGGTGCTCAGTTCCTCAGCATGAGAAGTATACTCATAGCAACACAAACAAGATTGCAGGAAATCCATTTTTTCTGTACCTGCATGTCAATCAAAGGAGATACACATCACGCATGTATGAAGGAGACAAGGAAAGGAGTCGCTTCTCTGGTGAAATGTATGGGTATGCAGGCTCTAAGGATAGGTGCACTTGCAAGCTGCCTGTAAAAATGTCTGATAAAACTTTTTCAATTTTGAAGGCCAAATCTGACACCTCTTAGGTAGCTTTCACACTGCAAGCGCCAACTCTGCTTAAGATGTGTGAAACCCTTGGTGTGGCTAGAAAAAGCTGTGGACCAGCTCACGCAGTAGATCCTGCAGCGTGCTGAGCCACTACAGTTCCTCTACCATCACTGGTGGGGTGCATTCTTCCTGCTCTTACCCACATGTGTGCATTGCAGCATTTAGTCATGTAAATAAGGGAAGAAACAGTGGTGAGCATGCATGGTTTTGTTTTTGTTTCAAAGACTGTCTGTGCCTGCAGACTTGCCAAAGCCAGATGCTGTAACTCTGCATAGTGTTACTCTGCAAGATGGGCCAGAATCTTCCAGACGCTGGGTGTGGTGGGTGCGAGGCCGCTTCATTAGCTGTTTGAAGCTGCGTGGGTAGTTTCCATTGTGGTCTAGCAGCCATGCAGGACACACCCAAAGAAGCTGGGTAAACTGCATACAGGAATTAGCCCACACTAAATTCCACGCTTCCACAGCTGGATTGCTACCAATACCCTGGCGAGCTAGCTGAAAGCAAGGTAGGTACATCTCCAGCGAGAGGAGACGGGTGAAACATTCACACAGGAGACTCTTTTTGGTGCATCCGACAGCACAGAACACCACCCTGATGCTGGAGAACAAGGTGCGAAATGGCTCCCTTGAAATAAAACTGAGTTTAGTGAGGAATCAGGAGGCAGATCTGCTCAACCGAGTGTCCCAAAGCACGAAAACACCACGCTTGCATGGTTTCAACCACTAAGCTGAAAGTCCTTGAAACCCTAGCCTTAAAAGGAGTGACTTCCCACTAAGAGTACAGAAAACATGGAAAACCTGGTAGTTTCCAGACTTTCCAATCACCTACCAGTAAATGCCAAGTGAGAACTTGGAAGTCCTGTGACAGACTTCCAGGCACCTCCGATCCCATGTAGCCCCACAACTGCTCCACAGAGCTGGTAGTCAGTCACCTGCCAAATGCTATTTTCACTGAGAAGCTGCAGGAACCAGGGAACACACTTATTTCAGAAATAAAATGTTTGTTGTTTCCAGAATGAAATTATCTCAAAATTTCTGATTGGCAGAAAAATTTATTTTTATTTCCCACATCAATTTGGACCAAAACACCACATTAAAAGAATTAAAGAAAACAAGATTTCCCATGAGCCAGAAATTCTGTTCTTTGGCCAGTTTAAATTGGTAAAAAGTGGAAGGAAGAGAAGGAGAGAGTTAACCGGTATAAATCTTCTTGAGACCTTTATAATGCCAGACTTGTTTTCATGTAATCAGAGATGTTAATACCAGAAGGAACAACCGCAATTTCTTATCTAAACCTTTATATGAGCTCAGATCAAATTACCAAGGCTTAACAAGTTACCACATGTCAGCTGAACCAAGCAGCCTTTGTGCATCTACAGCCCTTAACTAGCGCAAGACAATGTGGCTTAAAAAAATCATTTTTGTTACAGGCTAAACTAAGTTTAATTGCCTTAAATATGCCACAGCCTAAATGTATCCACACTTACCACATTTCACCTATAGAATATCTCAAGTTGAAAGGGACTTGGCACATAGTACCTCATTAATCTGCAGCAATTTGAATATATATGTAAGAAGCAATAATTGACTTGCAGCACCATTACTTTGCTGCCTTACTGTGGTGCCGTTAGGAGCACCACATGAGACCAAGGGTCACAACTCTCTTACACAACAAGCAGGAGCAACAGCTGTTACTCTACCAGTTACTAATTAACTGAACTAATTAACTAATAATTAATTAACCACTAGTACTATTTACCCAACTGTTTCAGACTGAGCCTATCCCTGAGTCTTACGAGAAATCTCTCCCAAGCACAGAATGTGCCACAGGTCGCTATCTGAGCCTAGCACTCCTTTTAATGTAAGGATGTGCTGCTATGCCCAGTTTACAAATTCAGAAGGGAATCATATTAACTAGTCTAAAAGTCATGCAGGAAATCTGTGGTGTAACAAAGTCTCAAATGCAACAGGCCCCTACACCCCTTTTACACACCTATACCTCCTCAATGGTCTGTCCTTTAAGACTACAGTCTGTCTTGGTTTCTCAAGTTAGCTGTCAGGAGTACTAGCTTATGATCACCAAGAATAATGAGATTGCTCCTATCACTATCAACTGGAGGTTTGCAAGTAATTTTAACAGGAACAGTCTTGTTAGCTCCAGAAGTTTAAAGATACCACAATACTTCCCTCATACTACAAGAGCAGTAGGTTAATTAGTAGCCAGTTAGAAGGACTATGTATATGTGTATGTATGTAATAATAGAAACATATATATTTACAATATGTATGTTGTTGAAACAACAGCAGACTTAAGTTTTATTCCCGTAGCCATGGAACAACCTACAGACCCATGAAACATCCTGCATCTAACTTCTGCCTTGTTTACTTTATCAAGGTCTGCGTTAACTTATCTCTTAGTCCATAACATTGCAAGTCTGACACAGATTTCAACTTACTACCATTTAAAAGAAACATACAGCCTACATCTACAGAAAATATTCTATTATTTTACCCTAAAATAGGGATTGGGAGAAAAAGGTACATGTTTCAACACTGAGGTCAATATACAAGAGCACTAGCTGACCCTCCTACAGGACTGTCAAACGTAAGGATCAAATATCCCATGATTTGCCATGATTAAGGACATGCTCACTTCCCAGCATTTGCTGCAGTTCTGGCAAGTCGTGAGACAGCAAACTTTATATCTGTAACATGACTGATAGAAGTGTTGTTTTTGAAGGTTGAAAATGTTTTAGGACTAAATACTAAGTCACTCAGAGATTGGAGTATGTATGGGATCAATTTTTCACCACATTTCATCAGTCTCTTATACTGTGAAAACCAGTGGGGTTACTCTGGCATGAAATCAATGCAATGGAATGGAGACTCATGCCTGTGGTCACTAACGTGACCTAGTTGTATATACAAAAGGATATGGGAAAAAAATATTAAGAAAGGGCGTCAAAGCCCAAACATGTTCAAAATGACTTTCCAGTGTGACGCTAAGTAAAATCAACATTGTTTTTTGATAAACACTTTGGTAGCATTTGTTGGAGCCGGTCAATGAGTCTCACTTTTCACTCATTGTTGGGACTCCAGAATTTATGTCCAAATCAATAACAGAAAGTTGCACCACCTTGTCACCAAACTGTGCCTGTGGCTGCAGTAGGCCAAACTGTTTGTGTGGCACAAAGAGGTCACGTGCCATCCAAAGTTACAAATGGAAGCAGATTCCAGAACAAAATCTGACATCATTCTAGCTGTTAGGCTGTGCTGTCTCCCTTTCAATTCTCTCTCAGACAGTTTCTTAATGAATCCAAGACTATCTTTTGAGTTTTGCCCCTTGGTTTATGTTCTCATAATAATTACACACAGTAAATGTCAGAGAATATTCATGAAGGCCATGAGAAGATAGGCCAAGCAGTACAGAAGAAATTTCTGTGCTAGACAAAGCTGAGACATAACTCATGAAGGACTGTAGTCTGGAGAAAAATGGCTTGGCAAGTAAAAATGAAGGCCATGAAGTCACAGCCTTCACTGAGAAAATTCATTTAAATTGAACAAATATGAGAAGGTCCGTACTGCTGTTTGCTTCTTTGGGTTTGTTTTTCTCAGTTTAGAATCAGGTCTGCCTTTGAGCTCTTTCTGCCAAACTCTTGACAAGTTTCATTTTGAAAACTGACAACAACGAGGAAGCTTTTAACTGTTTTTATATTAATCTACTTCAAACTCATTTTTATCTAGCTAGAGGCAAGGTTTAATCAATTACAGGTTCTTTCTCTAAAGCAGGCCTCAGCTCAACTTAACCACAGTTTACACTGTGGCCTACATTACTAAATTCCAATGGCATTTAACTTTTCAAGGTCTTTCTTTAGAGTGGTAATGCTGAGCTTTACATGATACACAGACAAGGGTTTAGGAAATGCCAGTTGGTTACTCCTGAAAGGATTCACGGATGGACTCCACCACCACTAATGGAAAACCGAAGAACGCACTTAGCCAGAACTATGTCAGAAGTTAGGATTTCTCACTACCCATAACACACACACCACACACCCCCCCCAAAAAAACCCTCTTTCATGCTTACTGGGAAGCTCCTGGAAAAGCCCAATTTTTGCATTCCCTGCAAACCCCCAAATTCCCTTGGATTTCACTGGCAATTTTGAGTTGCACAAGCATGATTCCCTCTCCAACTAGTAACTTCTGCCAGAGCCACAAAAGGCATGACTCTCCTACAACTGTTAGCCAGAAGATTTAGCCTTTTTGAGCTCAAATTGTCAAGCTATCCTCTAGCTCTTGTAGTTCCAGGTTCAATTCCTGGTAATGATTAGGACAACAGTTACTTCATGGGGAACACAGAATTCATCTCCAAGTGCTTAAAAAATTCTTAATATAGAAGAACACCTTTAGTTATATTTTAGTAGGCATAAACATATAGCCACATACTATCTCAAGATATGATTAGGGGGAAAACAGCATTGAAAACTGATTTGTAATAGGAGAGCCAGATTAATAATAAATGGTTACATAACACAAAATGGCACATAATATTAAGAATCATTAACTGCAATAAAAAACAGATTGCACTGTGTCTGTAACAACCCTGCAAAATTCTACTTGTTTGTTACTTCTGGGATTTTTCTTTTACATATACACATGTTAAAACTTGCAATTTCCATGGCAAGGAGCTTTTATGTCTGAGCTTATAAGGTTTGATAACAATTTTCTAAAGTTGCCTAGGATAGTACATATGAGAACTGCAAGCAGCTGACTCAAAGAATCACGTAATATTATCTGTGTATGCATTTACAGCTTGTGTTTAGGAGGAAAAACACACTCAGTGAGAGAATGACATCTTTTCAAGGATTTAGACAAAAACATAAAAAAATCAGAGCGGCATTAAGGATACATTACAAGCAAGAAGATACACAGCAATAATTGCATAACAACCTCCCTGCAAGGCTTTCTCTCTGCCACCCTTAAAAGGGATGCTGGAAAAAATACAACAGGTCGCTCCTAAACGTGATGTGGTTAGTAGGAAACAAATGCTGATAGAAAAAAAAATGCAGTGGCCATTTCCCTGTACCACAACAGGAATAACTATTACCTTTTCTCTAGATTTAGAGTTTTTCTTGTATTCTGTTACTACAAAAATGTTGACTGTACTTCAAGTTATATTAACCAAATATATCCGATTCTCTGGATTGACTTGAAGAAGGTCACTGTATTAACATATATTCCTTTCTACACTGTAGACCAACACAGAAACTGCTTAAAATCCCAACTCTGAAAAACCTTCTGAAAGCTGAATTTGAAATTCCCCTGCAGTCAGTGGGTCATGCTTATCCATATTTATATGTTTGGCAGCTCAGGACCCAAAAGAGCTACAGCAGGTTCCTCTCTCCCCATGCACACGGTGGTCTTTTCAAATCCCACCAATCATTTATGGAACTCCAGCTTTCAGCTAAATAAAATGCTTTAAATACTCTGAAGAGCACAGTCTACAAAACCCCCATCCTGTGAACATATTTGCTACCAAAGGGCACCAAAAGTCTTCGAAACATTGTAAAGTAGTAGAGAATGTCCTTCGCTTTGGAAACAATGAAGGCCACTCCATGTGTTAACTTGGACTCACACTACCAATTGCTTTCTCCTACCTCCACAAAATACATTCAAAATTGTATTAAGGGCCTAATATCTTTTTGTAGGTCCATGCAAATCCCTCCATTCCCATAGCGACAAACTCCTACAGACAGATAAATTAACAGATCTCAGCGTGTAAACTGGTTACAATCCTTGTTGTGGGGAGCAGCAAAAGTCTACATATTTACTTTTTTAATCAAACCGAGAATTATAATCTAAAGCAATAGAATGACTTGACTTCTGTCTGCATAGAGAAGAAAGTGCGAGCTGTTGCACAAAAAATAACATTTACTGATGATATACAAATTTTGAGAGACAAGTGTGAACAAACAAAAGCTGTTTCATCAAATTCCATAACAGAAATATGCAAAGGAAACGCCAGTATGCATTACATTAATAATATGCAGTTACTGGCAGGTAGTTAACCCTTTCAAAATGAGTGATGCTGAAAACCATGAGACTGGATTTCCTCATTTCCCTGCACAGTACATTCTGTTTGGTCTATCATGGGAAAATCCCCTTTGTTTTAGTCATCTTCAAAGCTTATTTTGGTGCAAAATTCCCCTCAGATACAGTGATGTGACCACCCAACCTAAGCTGTAGTGTGGTAACACACACACAAACTACTCTTCCTCCTAGAGCATCTTTTGCAATGTATGCTGTTCACATACCAAAAGCTCTTTCACTAATAGATTGTTTATTGAGAAATTAGGTAAACTGGCCAGCTATGAGTACCAATTAAAGGTGAAACGCTAATAAAAGCAACTATAAGAACAGACAAACAGGGGTTTGTAACAAGAGAGCAAGGTTGATTGAAGGAAGACGAGAAAAAAAGATAAAAATGCTCTGTGTAAATTAAATTTTATTTAATTGGTGTATGTATACATCATGTATTTACATGTCACCGTGATAATCACGGGATGCATCAAGAAACAGTATCCCTGTACATTCAAGGTCAGGTTGGACAGGGCTCTGCGCAACCCGATCTAGTTATGGTTGTCCCTGCTCATTACAGGGGTGTTGGACTAGATGACCTTTAAAGGTCCCTTCCAACCCAAAATATTCCATGATTCTATGAGAAGAGGCCCAAACAGTCCAACAGTTTTGTATGGGGCTCTACTGAGAAGACTGACCAGGAAAGGTCTTACCCGAGACTCCTACCAGAATCTGCAGGCAGTTTGTAATGCACTCCCTTGCAGAGCCTAGGCAAAGTGAGATGACAGCTGGGCATGGTTTTGTGGAGCCTAGCAAGGCCCACACAGGGCAGTTGTGTGCCTACATCCCTTTGCAGACCTATCTGCTAGGATTTTACTCAAATTTACACAGGCCATCTGTGTAACAGCCCAAGTGAAAACGCCAGTGCACCACCGCCCACCGCACCCGTGACTGAACAACGACGCCGTCTCGCTCTTTTCGACCACCTTCTGCCACAGCTCTCTCCACTATAAGCCACTAATTTGGAAACAAAACTCCGTGCAGGGCCATTTCTCATGGAAAGCAGAATTAAACATCCTGGACACCAAGCTGTAAGGGAGTGGGGGTCTGAAAGGCAGGAGCAAATCTGGTACCAGTTAGAGAGCTGCTGCCTCAAGTACATTTTGAAAGCTCACATATTGCACGGTTCCTTAGTTACTCCACACTGTGCTTCTGTACACTGCACTATATAATCTCCCAGTGCAGTAGGTGGGCTGGCTATTTTTAAAGTGCTTTGGATGAGTTTAGGCTCATTATCATGCCTCTCTGATTTTCCTCCTTTTCGCAAAAAAAGACTGAGTTTTGACTCAGAAATAAATACGTCTGGCAAAAGAAAACAAAGTCAAGCTTTATATAAATTTTACACTGAACATAAAATTAAGTCTAAATACAAGACAAATAATTTTGATAAGTGGTTAATAAGTTAATAAAGATACTATTCATCAACCCACTGGAGTTGGACATTATAGTGATTTCTAACTCTCTGGAATGTTTTTTACTGGTGTATTTATAACTGCTTACACCACATGGTCCTCACATGGCTAACAAGCTCTGCAGGAGCTGTTTGTTATTTAGGAAAAGCATATTAATGAAACCTTCACATAAAGAGAGTGACCAGACTATATATTGTAAGATATTATATTTTATAATCCATACATGAGCTAAAGTATTTACCAGACCATTCTTTAAATGACTGTTAACATATTAAGCCAGCAGCAGTGATTCATGCATATTAAATAAACAAGAAAGTAAAGGCTTGCAATGGAAAACTCTTTTATTGCTGTCAAAAGTAGAACCCAGTGAGCTGCAAAGCACTAATACATACTGCTCAATCCATTCTCAGGTTAAAGAGTTTGAAGCTCAGTCTCAGAAAGTGTTTGGATAATAAAGTGTCTCATTAATTCTTCCTGGCAGAGGTAAGAGGAGGATGCTGTATGCACTATCTCTGTCCTTTGACATGTAGCTGGCAGCAATGCTGCTCTCTCCTAGGGCTCTGCCCCAGTAGCTAAGGAAGACCTCACCACTCCTCCCTAAGGCGGGCACTCAGTATTCAGCACTGACAGCTGCTGCAAGACAAGGGTTATGAACTCTTGCACTTCCACAACTCCATTTCAAACAGACTTCCAGTGCCAAGAGTCTTGCACAAAAGCTTGTTTACAGATTAGGAAAATGAATAGGAAAATAACGCAGTTGCTCCTGTGTCAAAATTTAACTGAACTCTACACTCACATTCAAATACAGACTTAGACACATAGGAATAAGGCATTTTTAATACAAAGAGAACTTCTAGAAGAGCATTGTTTGAGCTTTATTGACCAGTTAGAAAGACAAACTAAATGGCCAGCTTATCCTGGAAAGCATCAGACCCTTTTTCACAACTGACCGTGATCTGGCCAGCAGGACACAAGACTGGACTCAGCACATCTATAATGCATGCACCCTCTGGGTCTGAACTCAGTATCTGCTGGGGGGACAACACGGCAGGGCATAAGCAATCCAGGAGGTTCTTGGAATGCGTTCATAATAACTTCCTTCTCCAAGTGACACAGGAGCCAAAGAGGAGAGGTGCTATGTTGGACCTTGCTCTCACCAACAAGGAGGGGCTGGTGGGGAATGTGAAGCTCAAGTGCAGCCTTGGCTACAGTGACCATGAAATAGTGGAGTTCAGGATCCTTCGGGCAGCAAGGAGGGCACACAGCAAGCTCACTACTTTGGCCTTTTCAGGGATCTGCTTGGTAGAGTACCATGGGATAAAGCCCTGGAGGGAAGAGGGGCCCAAGAAAGTTGGGTAATGTTGAAGGATCGCCTCCTCCAAGCTCAAGAACAATGCATCCCAAATAAGAGGAAGTCAGGCAAAAATGCCAGGAGGCCTGTATGGATGAACAAGGAGCTCTTAGACAAACTCAGACACAAAAAGAAAGCCTGCAGAGGGTGGAAGCAAGGATGCGTGACCTGGGAGGAATACAGAGAAATTATCCAAGCAGCCAGGGATCAAATCAGGAAAGTTAAAGCCTTGACAGAATTAAATCTGTCCAGGGATGTCAAGGGCAATAAGAAAAGCTTCTATAGGTATGTCACTGATAAAAGGAAGATGAGGGGCAATGTGGGCCCTCTCCAGAAGGAAACATGAGACCTGGTTACCCAGGATATGGAGAAGGCTGAGGTACTCAATGACTTTTTTGCCTCAGTCTTCACTGGCAAGTGCTCAAGCCACACCACCCAAGTCACAGAAGGCAAATGCAGGGACTGGGAAAATGAAGAACTGCCCACTGTAGAAGAAGATCAAGTTCAATACAATCTGAAAAACCTGAAGGTGCACAAGTTCGTGGGACCTGATGAGATGCATCCAGTGGTCCTGAGTAAACTGGCAGATGAAGTTGCTAAGCCACTATCCATGGCGTTTGAGAAGTTGTGGCAGTCCAGTGAAGTTCCCATTGACTGGAAAAGGAGAAACATAACCCCCATTTTTAAAAAGGAGAAAAAAGGAAGACCTGGGGAAATACAGGCCAATCAGTCTCACCTCTGTGCCTGGTAACATCATGGAGCAGATCCTCCTGGAAACTCTGGTAAGGTACAATGAAAATAAGGAGGTGATTGGTGACAGGCAACATGGCTTCAGTAAGGGCAAATCATGCCTGACAAATTTGGTGGCTTTCTACAATGGGGTTACAGTGTTGGTGGATAATGGAAGAGAAACTGACGTCATCTACCTGGACTTATGCAAAGCATTTGACACTGTCCCGCATGACATCTCTAAATTGGAGGACATGGATTTGACGGATGGACGACTCAGTGCATAAGGAATTGACTGGATGGTCACACTCAAAAGGTTGCAATCAACAGCTCAATGTCCAAGTGGAGACCAGTGATGAATGGTGTTCTTCAGGGGTCAGTATCGGGATCTTCTTCCAACACAAACCATTCTATGATTCTATCATTCTGTGACTGGTTGCACACTAGCTCTCCCAGGCTCCAGGAACCCTGCAAGGCTGCAGAATCATCAGTAAGAAAACCCATAGCCCAGAGTCTGACATGAACTCTGTGGACTGGCAGTAAATTGCAGCACAAGCCCAACTGAAGTTTGAACAAAGTGCAGCTAGAGACAACCCCTCCATTCTATTTCCAGATTGGATAACAAGTTGTTTGTGATTTCGGACACTTTGTTTTGCATCTCTTTCTAAGACCCTCTTTCTCTGACCTGCATGTACTCCCAAAAGTCATATCTGGACCAGGACTATTTCTCACTGTAAGTGCCACATCAGCAATTTAGTGCATTGGATAGCTTCTTTTTAACTTCAAATTTGCCCTTGTACTCAGAGTCATACAGCATATACTTGAGAGCATGACTGGTACATGGATAGCAGTTTTTCTCCTGGTGGACCCAAGGACAATGTTGCAGGGTACCATCTAAGCATGCCACTTGCAATGTGAATAGTCCAGCGCTACGTCTCCTCTACACACAAAATGTATCCCTAAGACCTACAGTCGCTGCAAACCTTGCTGCTGCTGAAGGTGCAATGCTGACCCACAGTCCTAGAACCATAAGGGATTGTGCCCAGTCAAACCTTGGTCTTTCTCTCCTTGCATCACAAATATATTCTGTGTGTTTATACAGTGCTTGGCGCATTTTGACATAATTCTGTATCATTTTGCAAAGTTGTAAAGTCCTCCAGGACCGCAGAAAATCTCCGGAGAAATGGAAAAAGAGCAGGAA
>NW_010522860.1:52331-56238 GCF_000687285.1 Phaethon lepturus
TACTAGTGGTAATCTGTGAACTTCATGAACCTATTACAGAAACACCAGATGCAAAATGCAATATAGAGCTAAATTCCAGCACCCATTACTCACCCTGACTTTTGCAACATGAGTAAGTCATGCACGGAATAAGATACTGCCCTGCATGAGACATCCAGTATAACCTGGACCACACTGCATGAGGGATTTTCTGTCCCAAAAGCAAAGAAGGAAAAATGAGTGGAAAAGAAAGTAGAAAAAGATGACAATGTGAAAGTTCTAAGTCAACATATTATCAGAAAGACAAAGTATGAGTTGCAGTTACATTTATATACCCTGAACTCTGATTTCATAGTAGATACATATACCATGTTCTTGTCAGGCATTTGCCCAGGGGGAGATGATTTTGATGGACATTAAGTACCTTCTGTAGGGGAGGAGGCAGGTCAGAAAATTTTTATCATCTTTAAACTTACTGGAATTTCTTTCCAGCTTTGTTCTAGCTCCAGTTTAGTTTTTTCCAAGATTCTCTCTAAGCATATCCTACCCAATGTATGGGCTAGGCAGAGTTTAGAAATCGTAAAGAAACAAATGAGTAAATTACCTCTTGCTTTTTCATTCTTTCCGTACGTTTTCAATCTTTCACTGTTGCACATAGATTGCAAGGTGCATTCCCACTGAGAAATGCAGGACACGTCAAATAAGGGGTAGGTCAACCAAGCCACGACCTCTGAACACTGCTTGCTGCATGGTCAATGGTCCAGTTTCTCCCTGTCCCATTCCATCACCAGTCAACTCTGTTGCAAGCTTCACATTTCCTATCTTCCTTCCCTGCTCTCCAGACATCCTCTCCTTTCCCTTTTCCTCTTTCACTTGCTTCTTTTGCTCCTATGTACAGAAGGACACATCTCTGCACTATCATACTTGATCTCTCAATAATAAAGCTGACATTTTATATCAAAATTAAAAAGCTAAGTAACCGTCACTAATGATAAACAAAGAGGTAGGACTTCAAGAACAATGCACCAAGGAAGCAAAAATGTCTATACTGGGCTAATGTAATCTCACTGTGGTGGCCAGAAGTGAACACTTACGAAAAAAATGTGAAAACACATTGTTTGGAGCAATTCCTAACCTGATAAGGTCTTAAAATTTCCATCAGTTAGTGGTTTGGGGATTTCCGGTGTGGCAGCCGGCATCCAGACTACCATACTCCGTATCCATACATTAATTTCCTCAACGAATTTTTCAGTGTCCTCTCATTTTTGCATTTGTGAGAAACAGTGATGAATTGTTGTTTGAATCTTTTTACAGAACTAGTATGTTCTAATATGTGGTTCTTCCACTGGCATCCTGTATGACTGCTGACATGCTACATCCAGTCCATACAGCCATAAAGTTTTGTTTCACATCCAATCAGTAATCACAAGCTGATATTATCTTCCAGAATAAAAACAAAAAAACTATCATTATATTACTTCTGTTTTCTACCTTCAAGCAAGAGTTTAAGGGCAACTCTGGAACCAGCCACATTTCTCATAATACCTTTTCCAATTCATCACTCTGTAGTGCCAGTGGTCGTATAGTGCAAATTAAGTCGTATGTTTTTGGACGTAAGCCTGACAGCGAATGCCAGCCCCTGATTTTCCACAGACCAGACTACACACATTCACAAATGGTTGCAATACTTACAATAACACTTTGGTAAATGGCAAGTCTAAAAAGAAGGTTAATGTTGCCTTAAGAAGGTCAGATCAACAAGGTGATCACTGTAGTACAGTTAGCCTACTTTTCAAGAGTTACTGGACTGATATACATGATATATTTATAAGCAGAACGGAGCTCATATATAACTCAGGAAACGTGATTTTCAAGAAATTTCAACAAATTTGAATAAAATCCCTTAGGGTCCTTTCAGGTTTTGTTGACAATTTTTCAGGAATTTTTGTAGTTTCTGCAGCTGCATATGATAGGATTTCCAGAACGGGTTGACTCAGACACACCCAAGTGTTCTTGTAGGGTTCTGTTATTTACACGGCGCTCTGTTAAAATGGACAGTTATGATTCGGCTATACCCATTACTTTGTTTTAATTGTCTTCACATACTCTCACCTATCTTGGTCTTGATACTGCTGGGCTTCCTAGCAACATGAAAAAACTTGACTTGATCCTTCAGAGAATTCATGACCCCAACCCAATGAGTCCCATTGATCTCAGTGAATTTTGGATCAGGTTAAACACACAGAACACCATCAAAAGCGACAGCAAAATCTCAACCTGAACTAGAGGGATAGTATGGTCTATCACTATCCTTGGAATTTTCTGCAGCAATACTACCTTCACCGTGGGTGAAATGCTGACTTCACTAACATCACTAACCTTCCATGGAAGATTTCATCATTAAGGTTTCACTGATATATATGCCTTACAAGTTAATTCACTTATGATGTTATTTCTAATTTTAAAGCGAGCTGCCTCAAAAATTGTCAGAATGTTTATTCCTTTAAAATAATTATCAAAAGAAAGATACGAGGGCTGGAGAATACTGAATATATAAACTCAAAAGCTTAAGTGGTCAATTCCAATTTTTCATATATCTGATGCAATTTTCTTAATGGTTGCAGCATAATTCTAAATTACTAACAGGGCATTTGTCTTTTTAATTTCTTTTCTTTCCTTCTTTTTCCTTTAAATTTGCAGCTGCAAATCAATGCGAACTCATTCAGCGATTACCCAGGAGAAAACTTCTATTTTGTAAAGTGAACATTGTGCTTTCGGGACCTCTCTGAAAACTTTTCACAATGTTCCACCCTTGGGCCTTTCCATCCTCCAATCCCTAGCTTGAAAGCTTGCATTCTCACTAGCCGTCCCTTTTTAAATGTGCTTTTGTGAAACTGCATTGAAGTGAAAAAAGTTCACGAAGAGCTCCATTTTATTATTTTAAATAGCAAAGGTAGCTCTCCTGCCTTGATCCTGGCATCTTATAGATTTTTTTTGTTGTTGTTTTGGCCAAAAATAGCAATAAAATAGACCAATTCCCAGTTTCCTATGTTACAGCCAACAAGCTGATTACATTATTACTGGATAACATCACCTCTTTGGAATTAGGCTGCTAGCTGAGGTCTTATTATAGTAGTGAATTCACACCGCCATGGTTAGCAATGTCAGCGTTTCTATTATAATAGTCTCTTCCTCCTCCTACTCTCTTTTCTCAAAGGACCGAAATTTGGACTTAAAAATGAACTTAAGGTTGAAGCACTGACAACATAATCCCTGTCCATAAGTCCACATCTTATCATTTTAGCACATTTCTGACAAGTAGCTTTGGCGTATCTTTAAGTACAGGCCCAGTCATGCCTTCTTCCTATGGCCAAAACTTCAGCCTCTATCCAGAGAATGTAGCACTCATTCCCATCACCTTCGTGGCTTGAGTTTCTTGATAAATGAGCTTTTAATAATCTCTTAATTTTAGGGAGCCACTGCTTTTAAAACTGTGCATCCAACTGATAGGGTGGACTGGAAGATGTATGTTGCCACAGCTTACCTTCAAAAATCTCTTTCAGAACAAGGATGTCATGCACAAAACATGTTCCTCAGAAGCACTGCTGGTGCTGAACTACGCAGTGTAAAGGATCTGAAAAGGCTCCACCTGGGACCCCTGAGCAGAAGCGGGAGACCTGCTGCACGCTCCCAGTGAAGACATCTGCCATATGTTCTAGCTGGGACGTGCCACGAGGACTCCATGGAAACCACAGGCAGCTAAACCCCCGCAGCTTCTTCGCTGAAACAAGGCAGACCATCCATGGTGCATCGCACCGACGCTCCCCAGCTCTCTGACTCCGGGTCTTAGCCGTCCTTTCCCTGCCCCTGCCCGCCCTTCGGCGGGCTCTCGCTTGTGCTTGCCCTTGCCCGGATGCATGCAGGCGGT
>NW_010522861.1:0-242 GCF_000687285.1 Phaethon lepturus
GCTGAGTTTGCGGCACAGGACGATACAAGAAAATACAGAGGGTCCATCTTTCTCACAGTCCTCGGGTTGCGAATGATCCATCAGGTTTTGTTTATACAGAAAAAAAAAAAAAAAAGCGGGGGGGAACAGTTGCAAGAAAATGCTAGTTACAATAATCCTGTGCAGATTTTAAAGTAAAAACCTTCAAAGGGTGTCTAGGTCCAGGCCGGGATCCACGGCCCGGACGGCGGGGTCCCACGGTG
>NW_010522861.1:424-1086 GCF_000687285.1 Phaethon lepturus
TGATAATGTAACCTTTAGAGCTAAGCCAATGATTGTAAGACAAGTATGCATAAGGTAGAATTCAGTGTATAAATATGTGTAGGGTTTTGCAATAAAGTTGAAGCTTGCTTTATCACTCATATTGAGTTGGCTGCTTGTCTTCCCTCGCTCGTCGCAAACAGTGACTTTCCATTTGTGGACACTGAAATTGTAAAGGATTGTCTGTATCAGCTGAATGTTCAGAAGTCCATGGGGCCTGATGGGATTCATCCCAGAGTACTGAAGGAGCTAAGTGGATATTACAGCAGTACCCCTCTCAATCTCTTGGGAGTCTGGGGAGGTCCCTGCTGATCGGAAGCTAGCCAACGTTATTCCAATTTACAAGAAGGGCGTGAGGTAAGACCCAGGAAACTACAGACCTGTTAGTCTAACCTTAGTACCTGGAACAATTATGGAGAAGATCATACTGGGTGCTATTGAAAGGCATTTAAAGAACAATGCAATCATCGGGCACAGTCAACATGGGTTCACAAAGGGAAAGTCCTGTCTAATTTGATCTCCTTCTATGATAAGGTCACCCATCTAGTGGATGGAGGGAAGGCAGTGGATGGAGTTTTTCTGGATCTTAGTAAGGCTTTTGATACTGTCCCTCACAGCATCCTTCTGGACAAGTTGTCCAACTG
>NW_010522862.1:0-25195 GCF_000687285.1 Phaethon lepturus
GCTGAATGATCTCTCTCTGTCCTTATCTTGAGCCATAAGGTTTTCATTATATTTTCTCTCCCCTGTCCAGCTGAGGGGGGGAGAGATAGAGTGTCTTTGGCGGGCACCTGGTATCCAGCCAACGTCAACCCACCTCATGCAGTCATAAATTTCACCTAGAGTGGAACATAAAACAGGTAGTTTCTCTTAAAAACAAGTGTACACCAGTCCCAGGAGACACAGCAGTGATCATACAATAATGACAAATGTAATTCCAGTTACAAAGAAACTGTGTCATGTGTCATCAAAGCCAAACATCTGGTTAAAATGCAGAAAAAAAAAGGGTGATAAAGCTGTAAGGGAAGACACATAGAGACAATAAAGGAAGGGACAACGAAATTAGAAAGATGAATGTTAACTTCATAGGCTTGTCTTATTTTGTTTAATAGATAAAGATAACCAACTGCTACAAACTTGATTTGTATACTGCCCAGTCAATGGATCTCCTGCACACTACCATAATAGATATAATAAAGACTTACAGTACCACCCACCCTGCCCCTCGAAAATCTTGGGCAAGACCAAGAATATAAATGTTAGGAAATGTCAACTGAAGATGTCCCCTGCCACCCAGACTCGGTCTTTCATGTGAATGAATTAATACAGAGTTTATACAATAGCATGTAATGATTCTTAGCCTCAAACCTCCTGGGTTCCAACTTAACAAGCCTACCTGCAGTCCTTCCTCTCTTCTCACTGTTCATTTAGAGCACTGCATGAGGCAAATGATTATACAATTAAAGACTGTATCAGAATGCACATGCACAAGGCTGTAAATTAATGCTGTACAGACAGCATTAAATCTGACATTTCCTAACACTGGAGCGCTTGTCTTTGACACCCTACCTTTCTTCTCACATTGATTAAGCCAGAGACTTAAATACAAAAATCTAAATGAAAAAAAAAATCTTAGCATTTGAAACTAATGATAATATCTAGGGTCAGAGCACAGGTTTTGTACAAGTTTTATACAATTAAAGTAGTAAATATCATCAGTAGAAAGCAGAAACTCTCCTGTGTCAGTCCATGAAGGTTAGCACTGCAGTGCTTCCTTGAGGCTCCCAGCTATCCAGATCAAGGCTGGGGGTGGACTGGGGACATGCTCCTTGACTTCCTACGGAAAGAAAGATGTAGAATGAGGGAAAGTACATGTCCAGATCCTGGTCTTTCTATACGATGTACTCGGGTTGCTGCTAAACACAGGAGACTGAAGGCACTTTAATACCCAGTGTATTAGACACTATCTATATGAATCATTTGCTGAAGAGGAACGTGAAACACTTTTGCCAGTTTACAGCCTTACTAGCTGCAGATGGTTAGAAGTCTGAATTCCCAGGCTCCACCTGACTCTGGGGAGGGGAGAAGACCTGATGGTTGGCCAGGTTGTCCAGCTCATTTGGCATATGCAATCTTAAAGATGGTGGCTCTGCATATGGCACTTGTTCAGAGGCATGTATTAATGGTTCTGCCTAAGTGAATTTGTGAATCTCTCAATTACTCTGTTTGTGAAAGAAAAAGACAGAAGGACTGTTATTTCTCCTTTTCCTAGTGTAAGGTCATCAGCACAGACTATTCAGAAGAGGCTGAGTGGTTCACTGCACGATCCATAACACTCCATGGAAGGTATAAGGTTATAACCCATGGTATCCTCCTTTCATGAAGTCTTTGAATGAAGGAGTGAAAGAATAAAAGTAAGGAGTGCCAGCTCAAGGCTTCTCTACAGAATAGTCTAAATTGAACTCCGACTCCACTCCTACCAGAAGGAAAAGGCGAGGGGAAAAGGATAGAGCTGGGATAGACCCAGGTGTAATGTTCTTGGAGACACTGCCTCACCCCATCCTCATTCAGAAACATTAGACACTTGGCTTACATGTCTTTGATATAGGCAAATTGTGGCGGGTTAAGGTTTTTGTCAGCCCTAGCAGGTTACTGCCTCTGACAGCAACCTTCTTGGGCCTAGGGTTGGTCTGCAAAGAAAGAACACCACATGAAAGACAACATGTTAACCTGAAATTTATTTTTTCTTTTGCCCTTAAATACAGTATTAAAACCCATTAACTTATATTTATTGTTAGAGGTGGTTCTTATGGTCAGGTTCCATACATTTCAATATATCTTTAATGTTTTTAACTCAGCACATAGAACTCCTGAAGTGGTCAACTGGAATTGACTTGAACTTGGTTTTCAGCCCTAGCAGAACCAACAATTAGCACATTCCTGCCAAATTGTCGATGTGTCCTGTATGAACACAGAAAACATTATTTTGAATGGTTTTTTGGAGGCAACATACGATGTTCATTTGTAAAAACTAAAGACTGAGAAAACTAGGACTTGAAAGTAAAATATTAAATCATTCTCTTTACCAAACTTCTTAAATATCTATCTGCTTAGTCACTGCTCAATCTGTCATTTCCCAAGTGCAATATTATGCAGCCCATGTTCAGATTTTTTTCCTCAAAATCTGTCTCATTAGAAAGGCCTAAGAACTCCTGAAAAGGTTTCTCTTTTTTTTTTTTTTTTTTTTTAGTCAGGAAGTGGCTGAATCAGGCTATTTTTTTTTCTGCAATGAAATGTGAATTTAGATATCTGAGAACCAAAGCACACCACACTGAATGACATCGCTGTTTGTTCCACTTTGCCAAGGTGTGATTTCAGATAAGAGTCATATTTATGACTAAATGATTTGTCATCAATTATTTGTTGTAGTTTATCCATCAGAGAATGCTTTATGTCAGACACTTCACTCCATACAGAATGAGTTGCTATTTTAAACCCCTGTCATAAATGTCTTTTAGCGTATTGTGAAATAGATCTAGTATTCAGTCACTGAAAAGTGGTTGTCTTCATCATTACCAGCCTTAAAGAGCGTCACCTTTTTACCTAGGTAGTCCATTCCTAAAATAAAAAGGATCTGTTAATAGTTGAAAAACCGTCAAAGGTTCCTTCTGGGTCAGCCTGGGCAGTATGGTTGTGTATGCCTCAGCATTCCCATCTGTTTGAAGTTGACAAAGTGAAATATCCCCTGTAATTCTGAAGTAAATGAAGAAAAGGATTGAAAACTTTCATATTGCAGTCTTTGAAATAAAATGATAGCTTTTAGCATGTACTGCTACATTGTGAAGAATATGAACTCGCTAACTAATAAAGCAAATACCTATGTAGAAATTGTACCGTTTACTCATGTTAACATTATGACTGCCAGCAGGGAATGGGGATATGTTCTCATAGTTCAAACAATCTCACTGTAGCTTACTTTTAAGTATTCCTAAAGCAATTTCATTGCTTTCCTGAAAATAATCAAGGACATGACAGATTATTCCCTCTTCAGCTGCACAGCAACTACAACTCTGAGAAGTATTTTGCTGTTTGTATGGCTTGAAAAAATCCCCATTTCAAACAAGTCTTTAATTGTTTTCTCAGCTGAAAGAAGTTCTAGTATGCTTTTGGCAAGACAAGATTCTTTTATCCTGTCAAGATATATCATTTTAGCTATGGGGAAATGTTGGAAAACAATAGTATTTAATTTGCTATCATAAACAAGTCTTTATATGAATGGCTTTGGATAAGACCATGGTATAATTTTGTTGCTTCAGAGACATCTCCATCTAATTTTCTTCTATATTTTCACAGTTCCATATCAGCCAGAGGTTTTGAGCATTTTGTTTTTAGCAGCTAGAGTAGAATTCTTTTAATGAATTGCCCTGCTTTCATTCTGCCATCTATCTGACGTTCAGTCATGAGTAACTTAGAAAATGACAGTAAGCTTAGAGCAATTATTGCTTTCTTTACTGATCCATGCTAATTGCATCCTGCAAAGTGCAAGAACCCTTTTTGTTTCAGGTGATATACCTTAACAGAATGTTTTTAGCACATCTGCAGCCATGATTCTCAAATGCACCAATAATCGTCACACCTGAACTTAGACCATGAACAGACTGTCTCCTTTCTGCTTCCTGTGACTTAGAAAGCAATTAATCATGGTAAGTATATGAAATTTATAGTTTTCTGACATCCAGAATCTGGATATTTAGGATACTACCAGACATGGACCTTTAGATGGGATAGAGTATTTCTCGAAATACATTTCACCTCAGGATGCTTTTAATTTCCCAAGGACAGAAAAACAGAATTTACTGTTGTTTTAATGGAATTTATAAATATTTAGTAATTAGGAAAAATTTTATTTCAGTATTGTTCAGTATTTAATGTTGAACTGTTGTTTTTCCATAAATGGCACGTTGACTCACGGTAACTGTAATAGCCTGATCGAAAGCATCAGCACACACGTCTCAGAAATCTGGTGCTTGTTTTCTTCGCTATGGTCAGGCCTCCTGACTGAACTGCATGTTTTCTGCTGCACTATTATAGCCTAACTAGATGAAAAGCTTTGATGTGTTAGGAGCGATATCCACCTCAGCAGAGATTGACCACAAGCAGAAGTGGTATTGAGTTCCTACAAGGTTTTACTCTGACAAAGAAAAACAGTTCAACATATTATTAAACTTAATTCCAAATTATTTGAATTACATTAAACAAAATGAAATATTCCAATTCTTAACAAAACAACAACAAAAACAGCTGAACAAAAATCCTTCTAAATTGTTTCCCAGCAGAAAATAAAGAAGTAAAATCAGAATTTTCTATGAATATCTGTACTTTTGTTCAAAAAAATCCGTTGACAGAAAGATCCCAGTGAGCTCTAATTAAGGGTTTGCAAGCATCACAGCGCAGCGTCCTAGAAACTGTCATTTTACTAAAATCAGGTGAACCTGACAGTTTCGCCCTACCTTAAAACCCCACAACTTGGTATAAGGACCCGTTTGATCTGATGGTGGCAGTGTGCGCCTGTGGCTGAGAGGAGGAGCGAGAGGAATATTCTGAATTACGGAGGAAGAACCCTACGTTGGGAAAGATTCCTGTTAGCCACCAGGAAAAGGTTACTAACGAACCCACTGGTCACTAACATGATGGCAGCGACTCTGACACGCTAAGCTAGAAAGAAACGGGAAGGAAAAGCCTCTCCTTTGGCAGCAAATTCAGTCTCACCTCACTTACCGCTTCGCATCGCCCGCCCCGCGAGCTCCCTTGCAGCAGCCTGTTTCTTTAAGTGACGAAAACCGGGATAATGAAGCCTGCCTGAGGAAAATGCCAAAGGAGAGCTAATAAGGTTATTTGGCTTTACTTGGGATTACCAGGCACAGCCGGCCGCGGGCACAGGGCGTGGGTGCGGGTTCGGCACCCACGGGGAGGGGACCTACTGGCTAAATTAGTTGAGGTGAAATTTCTGTCTCGGCGCTTCTGTGGAGTTCGCTTGTCCCTGAAGCCGCTCACCCGGGGTGACTCTGAGCCCGTGGGGGCAGCCCTAAAGGGCAAGGGGCTGGCAAAATCCACGAGAGGGGTTTTCCTCCCTTATTCTGAAAGGTGAGTGGCTTTTCTGTCCTCAGCCTTTGAGAGATCAAACGGAAGCAAATCCAAACCGCACACGCACAAAAGCCTGCTCTGTGCGTGAAGCAGGGGCAGCTCTAGTGAGTGGGGCAGAGGGATTACCACCGGATCCCTCCATTCTCTCCTTTTACCCCGTCAAGAGCCCGCAATGCCTCCTTGGTGCCAGCCCGTGCCCCTCGCAGGGTCTCGCGTGCCCCCACGCGGGGGCTGTCCCCGGGCAGGAGGGCAGCAGCCCTGGCCAAGGCTCCGGGAAGTTCGTGGCCCTTTTCCGCCTGCTCGCTGACAGCATATGTAGAGGTCATGTTGCTTTCGGACCCCACGGGCTCAGGATCACATTTAGAAATGAAAGAAAAATGCAAACTCCCAGACTCGTCAGCTCCTCGTTTTCAGAAGCCATGATGCAAGCCAGCAAAAGCGATGAGATTTGCATAAGAGTCAGAAATTATTTTGAACTTGTCTCTTGTTTCTTAGTTTCAAGTTTTGCCTCCCCTACTGCCACTACCTCTCCCTTCATTTTCTGGCTCCCAACGCTGTAAAACACATTTGATTCCAGCATGTTTGCAAATTTATCACTGCAACAGGGGATCTAGACAGCCACGCAGAGCTGGGTATTTTTCTGAGATATAAGCTCAAGTTCTCATATAATCAAATAATTTGAGGAGCCCAGGCTTTTAGAAAAAACACCAAATAGTGTGAGCTGCAATAATATCACAAGAACTGGCAGTCACAACAGCTTCTTTTGACCTCTCGAAGCATGTGCCAAGGGAAACACATGCTTGAAAGGTTATATGAACATACCACAGGATCTCACCTATTTTACATCCCTGTTTGGGCACTGCTATTGACCCTGCAGCTGTATTACAGTCCTACCTGTAGCTCTGTAAAACCCTGTATTTCTCCACAGGTAGGTATGCCAAAGGGCCCGTAGCATACGACATTTATGTGTAAAAACCAGTCTGTCTGAGCTACTTAGTACTCCTTGAAACACAGCTTATGGCATGATTCAAAATTTGATCCCAACTCTAAAAACAGCTTTTCCTTATTATTTACTAAGTGATACCACAGTGCTGGATCCTAAGTAGGCACATAAAACCTTATCTCTGCTATGTAAAGGCTTATGCCAAATTTTACAGCTAGATAGTAATTCTCCAACCTTGGCCTTAGGAAACCTCCAAAATCTAATTACACATTTTTCTAACTCATTTTACATTGATAACATGAAATTTATATGCAAAACAAATATATTTTTCCACACTGATTTTTGCAAGTTCAGATTCAGCAGGATCTGAGAGGAGGAAATGCAGCATTCCTCAGTGCCTATTCTCTGTTTTCTGTTTCATGTTAAAAACAATGCTCCTCCTTTTTTTTTTCCCCAGATATTTATTATGCTACTTCAGTTCAAGAAGTGGAGTTTCGCACAAGTTGTGAGGAACTGGAAGTGCCGCTCTGATGAAATATTCACTGTATACTTCGAAAAGTTTTATGTTACACTAGTTCGTAGTAATAAAACCAGCTCTGAACAGAGCGATTTGTAATGTGCAGATCAGACCAGTTATCCTGGAACTTATGCAAATTAGCTGTTACCTAGAAGTAAATCAATGAACATTTGAACATCCTGAACTACCAGGGCACATTTTATCTTATGGCAGTCACCACAAAACTGTTCAGTGTTTTTGAGGGGGCATGGAGGGTGAGTGTGCGTATGTAAACGGGAAGAAAGTGTTGAAGAAAGCAAGCCCCCAAACCCAGGTCTTAAAAGTAGCCTGTGGCAGAGGCAAGATGAACACAGAACTTGTTGATCAAGCAACGGAGGACACCACGTACTGCTGCAGACTTTCGGGCGGTCTGCAGTCATTCCCATGTTACACATATTGTCTGTAATTAAGGCGGTAGCAGACCAAATGCATAGAAATGTATGTAAATCTGGAGAACCTCTTGAATGACAGAGGAAGCCCAAGTTCACGTTTGTATAACTCAAGTTGGAACCTGGTAAAACTGTCTCCTTGCAAAAATATATTAATTCAAAGAATAAGCAGGCACTGGTGTTAGGTACATTTCAAGCAATATCAGGCTACATATGATCTCTCTTAGAACAATCAGCAAATTTAAGAGTTTAAAATATCCTGAAATATACAAACTTTATAATGGGCTGCTAGATACATTCTTTGCCATGGTCTACTAGCAAGTTAATCAGAGGTCTGACTTTCAAGTAATTACATAATATTTAATTTATTTAAGATCAAAATTGAAAAGGCAAGTAAACAAAAAGTAATTTTCCTTCCATTTGATTTCTCTCTACTCTGACTTGTTTCTCTGGAGTTATCCACATATCCATATTCTTAAGGGAGATTCAGTAACAGCAGCTGTATTTTCAGTTCATACTTTACCTCAATAGAAATCACCTTTTGCATGTAAACACATCTTAAGAAGTACAGAACTAGAATGAGGTGATATTACTGGATTCTTTGCCTTACCCCTCAGCTCACAAATCCATTTGGTCTGAAGGAAAGGTAGCTCATTTCCACTATGATCCATATAGTGTTTCCTTACTTTCTGGTTTTAACTATCTGAAGTTAAACACAAACCCTCTAAGATCCACCTGAAGACATAGAATGTCTCCAGGAAGGAGCAGCTAAATTTGTGGTTGATCATTTTATCAGGTCAGCACAGGTTCACTGCCCCTCTGGGGCAGGTACAACACTTGGTGGTACTTTGGTACCAATGCCAAGGCTTCTTCCAAGTTTGGCACGTCCTCTTCTGTTCTCAGGATTGCCAACCCTCAGTCCTAGCATTCTTCTTGTTTCCCCCAGCAGCCACTACCTCTGGCTCATCCTGGGGTGACAGACTTGCATTGCTTCTCTCTAGATAGCAAGAACAGTCGCTACGACTTAGATCTACCTGCTAGGAGGTTTGGAGCAGGCCTATTTCTCCTGAGGGACCAGGGAAGAACATTCAAAACCAGCACAATTTGAGGATTCAGGTACCTGTCCCTCCTGAAGGTCATAGTAGAACAATTCAGGTGTTTTACCATGAATCCAGAAGCGGAAGCCTGAGTCTGACTCTGAATGTGAACCCAGCAGCACACTAGGCAACACATCTATGGATGATTTTCATCAGGCTAGGGAATGAAAACGATCCAAATCTAATGCTGGTCATAATACCATCCTTAACTACGTTTGTGTCAAACTTCCTACCTTGAGAAAGGGTTGGAGGAAAGACAATATTCAGATGCTTTTCCAGGCTATACAAATCTCTTGAGTGAGAAGCTTTGGCTATCATGCCTGCTAAAATTTCACTGGCTTCAACATTGTCCAGGGCAGCAGAGGATCTGACTGTATCAGAATTCAGACTGGCACAGAAAATGTCCTATCATTATTCGAAGAGGAAGATTTACTCACTCTCTGACATTTCACCATTATTCGTTCACAGTCATCAGTGCAGACATGTATGCAAAAAACTCAAATTTTGTTTGCCAGTAATACATAATTCATAGGCACATCACAATCACAGCTCAGATTCTTCTCTTATTTATCGATATGTTTACTGTAGTGAAGTTAATCCAGGTTTGAAGTGGTGTAAAAAGAAGAGAGGCCCAATATATATAAAATTAAATATTATTTATTAGCACATAATCAGGACTTATTGCTTTAGCTTATTTCATGTCAATAAAAATACAATTTTGCAACTTTGAAAAGTAATTGTCTTTTTGTTTTCATTTCCTTTGACAGGAAAGCAAAATTATTTTAGTGTCATTTCACATGAATAACACTTTCAGAAACATGAAGCAACGTAATAATCATTTGGGACAAGGGAGTAATGCGGAAGAGAAAACATACATTCTGCAGATAAATGTGATACATGGATTATATGCACAGGCAATAAGAAAAAAAGAAAGAAATTTTAAAAGTTAATAATAATGTTTCTGCATAATACTCTCCCGAATTAAATTGTTCTGATCTGGTGTCTCTCATGAATCATTGTATCAGAAACAGCTAAAACGAGATTCCTTTGCTATACTCAGTGTGAATTAAAACAGTAACTTGGCCTTTTATTCCTGAGCTTTACCATCAGCATTTGTCAAAGAGAAATAAAGATTTAAATATGAGAAGACATCACTGTGATTTTTGAAATAGTATTTAAATTTTGCCTTGGAAATATTCCATATAGAGTATTGAAAATGTATTCTACGAAAGCAATGTTTCTCAACCATTTTATTTGAACTACAATAATTTTCTTAATTTAACGTGGTAACAGTTAGAAATTGAAATGTTGTCTAATTATATTTTCAATATCAGACTCTGAAATTCTTTTTTTCTGAGTTAGGCTGAACTATGTGTATTGCATATATGTACTCTGTAGAGCGTCAGTATTCAGCTTACTGGAATGTGTCCTGCGTCCTGCTATTTCTAGTGCTGCCTGGTCTCAGAAATTCACCATGAGTGACATTTCATGGCATTAAGACAATCTAGACATGTGAAACAAAACCGTTAAAACCAAAGCATAGAATATATTTCACCAAATAATTCAGTGCTGGCTTTTTATCCTATTTATGTTCAAGAATAAAGACATTGAAACACTTATAAATGTTCTTGGCTGAACTACTTAATGTTATTACCAGGAAGGGAATTTGTTGCTTTTTTCAAGAAAAAAAAAAAACCACACAGAAAGAGTTCAGTACTTTCCTTTGGCTTCAAATAGCGAAGCGCATTACTAAAACTGTATGTTTTCAACATATACTAAAACGAGCTCATTGAATCGGTGCTGCCTTGCCTCAGTTTGTGTCTGCTCACAGGCTTGATTCTCAGCGAGGTGAAAGTGCTGGAAAGCCTCTGCTCGCTCTAAGGGCACTTGGGTCGGGCTCTGTGCTCCTGAGGGATCGGGGTTTGGAAGCTTCCCTGTTACCTCAGGGCTCATTCAGCAAAGCTTTCACCTCCAGTTTTGGCCCAGAGTCAGAAAACTTTATCAAATAAGACTCCTGTGTGGAATAAAGCTTTGTTTCTTTTCAGGGATATGTGACGAGGCAGCCGTGCAGCAGGCAGAGTTGGATGCTGCACTGATAGGCAAATATTCGTCTCTCTTCAATTACACTGTACATATGTTAATTAAACAGCAAATACAAATGACTAGAAAAACTTGTGGTATGGACTTGACTCTTGACATATTGAATGTCATGTTTTTCAATTGCCATAAAATTAGGTTGCCAGTTTACAGCTGTCATTCTTCTCAAACAGATCTGGTGAAAGGGACAGAAAACTGTTTCAGCACACCTCACATCAGCACAGAAGGCACGTTCAGAGATCGATCCCACACAGTGAAGATAACCAGAGAGATAGAAAAGCCACCGTAATTTAAAATTATGGAATGTGGAAGTTTCTGGCTGCTCTTCCAGTAAAAGCATCGGGCTGAAGTGGTAAGATGAACTGTCAGAAGGAAACAATATTATTTTTCTTTCACTGGGTGGCAACCAGCATAAAACACTGAACAACCTAACTGGTGTACTGAAATCCCCTTGATTTACTGATGTGCATGCAAATTGCTTTGTTTTGGATGATATTAGTGAAAATTAATGTAACCTGGTAGTGAAGAGAAGGCCAATACACAGCAGATCACTTATGTGACCACTAAGCAGTTGTATTCTCAAAAACAGATCCAGTCAAAGATTTTTTTTTCACCTAAACAGTTTGGAAGCACACTAAAAAAATTTATCTAGAAGTTTCCACTGCACCCAACATCTGCAGTATTTTTGCTGTGAAGACAGGCAGGTTCCGGGCTGGTTCTAGCTCGCGGTGTTTGGGAGCTGGGCAGAAAGATACTTGCCTGAGCTCAGCTCAGACAGCTCAGCTCAGATCTCTTTAGGCAGATCTAAAGCAGCTAGCTCTGATGGGAGTGCAGGAGGTTACGGCACCATGGTTTTCGTCCAACGTGAATACTGGTCTATGTCTTAAAAGAACTATGTGATACCTTTGATAATACTACGCAATTTTGCATGATCTCATGAAAGAAATGTTGACTGACCAGCTGCTATTTGATGAATGTCAACTTCTGTCAAGGAGAGGAACCAGCAATTCAGGCCAACAATGCTGCCCTTAGTCAAACACCCTCTCCTGCTTGAGCGTGGCTTAGCTAAGCTGCTGCTGTCACATCCCTGTGGGGAAGGGGATGGGGCTGCAGGCATGTTTGCTTATGAACAGAAGGAAATCTAAGGAAAATAAAAACTGGTCTCTGTCCCACCTAGCTGTGGAGCTCAGACTACTTTGAATTGTGACATTTCATAAAGGAAGCATAATACGTGATCTCCTCTTTACTGCAAAGACGAAAGTGCTACATGACATTTATGGGGTTTTTAATAAGAATGGAAGGGATTTTGACTTTAGTTTGTTTTGCTTCACCAACAAGTGAAATAATTTGTTGTGCGCTGCTATCTTTACCTACCAAAGGCACAAAAGTCTTCAATGAAACTTCTGCTGGGTTTGCAAAGCAGTGAATAATAGGGAAAAAAATGCCATTCATAATTTATAATTTGCTGTTGGCAACAGATGGGATAAGAGCATTGAGATGACTGTGTTGTATTTAAAATTAGCATTAGTCTCAAATAAGGTGCTTATTTCTGTTAGTCAATGTGCTTACATTCACACCAAATATATAACCTGCTGTTGTCAATCAACGCTCATTTTGATATACATTTATCTTATCTATGATACATGATATTCCAACACATTTCTTATTAACCTTAATATGTTCTTAGTCACAACATTCAATTAACAAATTCTATCACAATCAAGACTCTTCCTTTTGAACCATTTGTTATTGGCATTTCTTAGCAGCATGTTTACAGGAGCCAAAAATACCATATCCAGCACAGAGACGTGTTAAAGATTTCAGGGGTAGTTAATCAGAATTTTTTGTATAAATACAACTTAATGGACTCTATTTGCTTAAAAGTATGTGTTCATGGGAGGTTACCTGCTTGTGGCTATAGCAGGCTTTTGCAGAAGTGGAATCCAGTCAAGTGGCCTTTCATCTTGATGATTGCTAACACCAGTTTTGAGACTAGTTTGGAAAGAAGCAGCTAAAACATGTAATGAGTAATGAGAGATGAGAATGTCCTTTACGAGCTCAAAGCCTATCTGTGTTCATAAATTGGCATTTGCTTTCCCCTCGGCCCCTGGAGCTTGGCAGTGTTATATGTCTTTATGACTTCATAGGATTTAGCTTTGATACTCCAAGTTTTCAAGCCTTCTGGTTCCACCAATATTTTGTGTCTCTTGGTGACATGGGCAAGCTCACCTCCAGATATTATTTACTGAATAAAAACACATGCACTTGCAATCAGAAGGTCAGGGGGAACCCCAAGAAATACTGGGAAACTTCAGTTTAAAACTCCCTGTTAGACCATATCAGCAGAGCACTGAAAAAATTACTTAGAAGCAGCAACAGCAAGACGCTCAGTGATAATCCCCACAGCACTTGGTTTTGTTTCATAGCGTCAATTTTTCTCTTTTATCCTCCCTGTTGCTGTGATCAACAGAGGGCAGTTGGGCTCCTTTCTATTTTCAGTTTCAATTAAAATTTCAAAACTGTTCTTGACTGAACTTTTGAACATGCTGAAATGTGAAAGCGCCCCCGCTGTCACTAAAATGGTCTGGAACGTGGTTCCTGGGCATGAACATTTCAAAGAGAAGATGCTGTTGCAAGTGACTCCACCTCCGCGCTCTGCTCCAACACGCCTGTTAAAGTCTCAGGAGAGCCCATTTCTTTTATTTTTTTTCTCCTAGGTAAAATCCAAATGGAGTGCTTTGATTTAACATTACTGACAAGAAAAAAACAAACACCACCGACAACATTTTAAGTAAAAGCTATCGAACGCAGCAAAAATGACAATCCCAAAAAGCTGTGGGAGCAGAGGCCGTCAAAGAGAGAAGGCTCAGCGCAGCCGCAGCAGCCTGGCTGCAAGGAGGTGTGTTTTGAGGATGCTATGAAACACATGCCATGGAAATTCAAGCACCTTCCCGGCAGCTCTGCTTTGTGTTGGGGATATGCAGAGAGTCCTTGGGCATTCACTTTTTCTCCCAAGCTTAGCAGAGTATTTTTTTATGGGGAAGATTTTGGGCCTCTAATTTAGTGCAGCTGGGGATATTACATGTGGCCTTCCGCATGCTGAGCTATATCTTTCTTAAGTCTCTTCCTCATTAAGACAATGTATGGGCATATATACATGACATTGCTTGTGAATAGAAACGTCTGATCCGTATTTTGCAATATAATTGTGATATTGTTTCTGTGGACCAGTGTACAAATTAATTCATAAAATGCTATGGATGTAAAAAAGAAATAAAGGAGCAAGAACACAGGGCTATGACATCCTCTCATGCATGTTAGTCACAGCCTAGAGGACCATCATGTTATAGTGCCAAGCAGAAAACTCATCACACCTTTGGGTGATTCCTGAAAATCTTAAAATTCCACTATGTACCAGTGGTTCTTATCTTAATGTATATGATTACAGAAGAGTGAACTGTTCAAACATTTCTTACTGATTTGGGGCCTAACTGTGCGTAAGAAATACTACAACAAACTTTAGAAAGCTGAGATTCAAAACAGTGGGAAAAGACCATTAAGTTATTGTAGTAAAATGTACAGAAAGTAGTTAAAAAGCAGGAACACAATTGGGAAGATGGAAATTGATAAAATGAACAGCATTTAACACTGAATTTTCAACAGCACATTTAACACATTTTCAAAAGCACTCAATCTAGGAGATTAAGTCAACTCCCTGAAGATGTCTACTACCTACAGGACCTATCTGGATAAAAGTATGATTTTAACACATCTGAAGGGTGCCATTAAACTAAGAATTTTACATAAAACTAAGATTGTCATAGCAACAGAAAATAATTGGGTAGCAACAGTGAGGCAGTTATTACAACTGACTAAATAAAGCGATGAATAGCTTTGCTTAAAAGACTGGCTGGTAATGACCACCGCCAGTTGGCAACTGAGAACCCTCAAGAACAAGAAAGGACACCACACTTCCTCCTCAGTTATCCTCCTTAAGGAGCAGAAAACTACCTTTTACTAGATTTTTTTTTAATTAAATGAGGCAGATTTTTGCAATTCATCACTTTTGTGATGTGGCCTCCTCTGTGGTTACAATGACAACACATCGTGTGTAGGCATGAAACAGATACCTCTACACCTTTGTATTTACACACCGCTAACGATAGAGGCACCTGAATGTGGTCTTACAGACAATGTGGCACTGCTCAAAATGTGAAGAAATGGAGGCACCTGGTACCTGATGGAAAGCAAGGGAAGCGAAAAGCTCACAAAAACCTAGCAAAAGCTCAGACAGTCCTGAAGTAAGAGTGAGGTGATACCTGCAAAGATTACTAAGAGACTCTGAAAAATTCTCTTGATGTCAGGAATCTCAGAGTCATCCCTAAATTGTTGGCTTTAGCATGTTTCCAAAGATCCCCAAGGAGAAAACACTTCTCTGACAATGAAACGTAATGAGTGTTTCCCTTTCAGCATCCAGGGGTATCCAGGGCTTGTTTTGTTTCTCCACCCTGCCACATGTATGGGCTGTCACATAAATGCAATTTCTGCAGGAATTTTTTTTTTTAAAGTTCTATGATAGGTGTATCATACAAAAGAATTACCCAGGAACCAATAAAACTATGCTTTGTTTAGCTGTAGAACTCAAAATGAGAGTATTTACAGTCATTCTATAAGCAAGAGCTAGTAAAAAGGTTAAACGAATGAGGTGCAGAGGATATGAGTATCAGTTTCAAACTTATTATTTTGGGTTCAGTAAACACAAAAAAAATGCACAGAGTTGTTAGCTGTTTTGTTAGAAAAGTTATACTTTACTGTGAGGAGATCCTCCTGATGGCATCTTATTTAAATAGACATACCCGTTCTGAGTGACCTTATTCAGGTTATCACTCTCATGAACTTAATAGTGAAAGCCGTTCTTTTATTCTCATCCTGTTCTACACAGCCTGGTTTGTAAAATGTGCTTTCCTCACTTTTATCACCTTAAAGGCCTCGCTTGGTGTCCTCAGATCTAGAGCACTAGCTGTTACGCTCAGCGGTCTTTTTCTTCTAAATTTATTCAAATGGAAAATTCTGGATCCTCTGGCCTTCCACCAAGTATTTGAATCGGTAACTAAACAGCAGACTTTAAAAAATAAATGGTCAACCCATTACTGGGATCCCAAGGAAAACTCGTGAGGGAGAGAGGTAGTTGCTTCTACCCCATGGTCTACACAGGTTATAATTTAGTTCAGCAATGTGCAAGCATTTCTCTTTTTGTTGAGTACAGCACTGGAAAAGACTACCTGCAGCTTACTCCCTGTGACTGCCATTTCCATGACAGAAACACATCATCTAGAAGGGTCCATAAAACATTCAGTCAGCTTGAC
Organism: Phaethon lepturus; assembly: GCF_000687285.1. Taxonomy (NCBI): domain Eukaryota; kingdom Metazoa; phylum Chordata; class Aves; order Phaethontiformes; family Phaethontidae; genus Phaethon; species Phaethon lepturus. The sequence goes on from NW_010522862.1 coordinate 15,909, forward strand.
TTTGCACAGCAGAAATTACAAATATTTTCTAATAGGTCTAAGCTATATGTCTTTATTTGCATGTATATATTGAATCATTCCTAGCCTAAATGTTCGCTTTGATGTTTCAATAAGCATGTCAAGAGTTCAAAAACAATGTAAAGTAACACAAAAGAAGTTTTCTTTGCATAAAGAACTGCCTGGCTTCCCAGCTATCAGGTATTGTAAAGACAGTCAGAAAAACATTCTTCAGATTAAGGATGCAGCAATTCCCCAGGGAAGTTTCAAATCTACACGTTTGATTTGCAGTCTCTGCACTATATTAGGAAGACCTACAACACCCTTAATTCAAGAATTCTCTTTGGGAACAGAAATTAATGAACAGAATTGCCAATCCTAACCCAGAAATATAAACCCAAACTGTTAATTTAAACTTAACCAGTGTCAAAAAAAAAATCCAAAGAGCCAAACGCAATTGAATTTTACAGTGCTTACCACAGCTCTGCCTTTGCTGTTGCGAAGGTGTAATAAGTCTCTTACATTCACCATTCAGTGCTGCTGGCAGCCTGGAATTAGACTAGAGACACCTGCCCCCAAATGGCTTGTGTTCACTGACAGAGCTGTCATGGTTTAAAGCCATTGATATTGCACCATATCTTCTTTCAGGAAAAAGTAAATCCAAAAGCCTGTCCTGTTTCCTCTGATTTGCCACTTATGACAACTTAGACTCCCACAATAGCAGCTACTGCTATTATGTTTTATACTAGTTAATAATTTAAATACATTTTAAAATATTTTAATAAACATGCTAATTGGGCTGGTTTCTGCGGTTCCACATCTGATTCAGATTTCAATATAGTTCACAATTAGAGAGCAGATCTCTGCTTGCACTGAGTGCTTTGGTCACATGTGGGGTTTTTTTTTTCCCTAATGAGCTGTCAACAAGCTGTCAAATGGCAATACAAATTAGAGAGGGTAGACAGCGAAGGGTTGCTATATAGCACTAGAATCAGCCCTGTAAAATGGACTCTTTCTCACAGCTCACACACATGTGACTTTATCTTCCTTGGGGAGTAGTCCTGCTGCAGTCACTGCTGTCAGTCCTCCAGGTAGGACCTATTCACATGATAAGGGTTTCCGGGGATTTGGTCTAGTATGAAGTAAAAAATCCCTTACTTTTCTGTGTGCCCATTTTCCACGTCTGTAACATCTCAATATTTCTTTGTTCGTGTTTTTACTGAGGATATTTGTGCTTCTGATAGAAGAGGGACAGCATGATAACACAGTGGTAGCTACTCCCCAGCAGCATTCGCATGGTGCTCCATCAAGGCTCTTGCTTCAAAACGTGTTCTTCACAACAGATGAACCGGTGTTAGTAGCAACACTAATATTAACCATCAGAAAAGTAGATCTAGCGTCAAAAACTACACTAGGTTTTCCCGAGCAGCGTCTGAGCCCCCTTGTGCCAGCCATCCAGGCTCCACTGTGAATGTCAAGCCCTTATTAGAGACCTGATACTCATAACTAGATTGACAGTCAGCAAGCAAGCAGAGCAGCTTGGGCTGGATCCTCATGGACTACTGAGTTAATACAGAAGAATATTAATTTCTGTGAATGCTAAAGACATTGACAGCTGTCATCTGCCTTTCCTCCAGGGCTACAACAGCACAGAAGCTGAGAAATTCAGTGTTTATGTGATGTAGCTCACTGTCAACGCTTTACAACCTTGTTCTTGCCCTGCACTCAAGTTTCAAAGCAAATGGTTTCCTGCTTCTGGCACTAAGAGCAGAAAGTACATCTTCTCATCTATTTCTGCTGACTCAAGCACCTCTTTCTTGAGGGGGGGGAAAAAAGAAAAACAGACTGTAGGACAGATCCTACCTGTGGTATGAAGTAATTGGGTATTACTGGAAGGCCTGTTACAAAATATTTTGATAAATATTTACTTGAGAGTAACATAAAGTCACAACACCATACAACTGCCCTCTATTTCCACTACCATGTAGATATACGTTTATATTTTTTCACTTTCATAAACTGTAATCCCAGAAGAATCAACTGTGTTATCATATTTCATTTAGGTTTCTAATGAGCAGCTCTGACCTTTATCACAAAACCCCTCCCCACCCTCAAACTCCATGTTCATAAAGAGCCGATGTGAATTTGAAAAAGGATCCAATTCCCCAAAGGTTGTTAAATAGCATGTTCTAGCACTCACTGACTGATCTCCACAGGATAATTAATTTGCAGACGAGAAATGTGTCTGCAGTTCATTTTTTGGTGGGCTGGGATAAAAAAAAAATAAAAGGTACTACAACTAACCTTCAAGACAGTCAGTTTTGTGGAAGGATTCACAGAGGAAAAAACTTTGTTCTAACTAACTAACACTATTCCCAGTATGTGATCAGGCATTTTAATCAGTGTCTGATTTCAGGTCTCTCCGTCACACTCTACAGATGACGTATTACAAATGTGCCGGACTGATCTACTGGACTGAAACAATGCCAGTCCTTTGCAATTAGCAGAGGCTCTAATAACATCAAACAAGGTACATATGTTTAACAACTTTTTAATGTACATTTTGAAGAAAGATATGTTCATGTACATGCGGTAGATTCAAGTACTGATACCGTGCTGATACGGTAAAAGCTGAAGGATGGGAGCTTCAACTAACAGAGGCTTCTTCTGCTTCTAAAAGATAGCTCTTGGTGAAACAAACATCTCACCAGAAGCTGAAGTTGGTGCTTTATTCACAACTGATAGAATAATAAGCGTGACATGCAGGCTCTGCCCAATGGGTGTTTGAAAGCACCTCTCTCCGTCTTATGCACTACGGCAAAAGCAACACATTAGTGCAGGTTATGTTTATGACACGTTTTATGAAATCCTGTATCACCTCCATGCTCTGAAGTGCTATTGTATTAAATCTTGATGTGGTCTACAGTTGAGTTACTTTAGAAACTTCTTGCTTATAGCTGTTTTTAACCTCATCTTGGTGCAATAGAAAATGAAGAAGTAATGCAATATATTTGTTCTTGTATAGGATGAACATTTCCCATTGATATGCACTCACTGCATACAGTAAGTTCAAAAGAAATAACTTATAAACCTTCTGAAAGACTGGAGAGCAATGTGAAGGAACTGAATTCCAGACAATGTAATATTTAAAAAAAAACCCCAAAACATTTGAAACAACATCATATGACCACGTAATAGTAACTGTATCATTTTTATCTCAGGAAAAAAACAGATGAAAAAGATCTGAGACACTGTGAGTCTGCTACTCTGACTTCAACATCTTATAAGTCTTTTAAACATATTTTGAAAGAAATAATTATGGAAGAAATGGAAGTAAAATCAAATAAAAAGGCTAACAAAGATAAATTGTAATTGTAAATGAATAAAAAATCTTTTATTTACCAAAAGCCTGACTTTCTAGATGTAAGACATGTAGTATATCTTATTTATCTGAACTTCAGTAAAACAGTTAATGTGATATTGTGTAAAAAATTATTAGTGAAGACATAAGTTGTGTAAGAAGAGGTCCCAAGAGGAAGAGACAATAGGTAGCATGAAGGTACAATGTAACAGAGTTAATGGAGCTCCTCTTATACCCATTACTGTCCTTCACAAAAACAGAGGAATGTGTTCATCTAAGTTGTGAGGACCAAGCTTGATAGTCACTGGCATGATATAAAAAAATCTAAGTGGCTTTGAAGACTGGAATAAAGACAGTCCAGCTGTAAAAAGAGCAAGGTGAAGCACTGGAGACCTGCTAAGATCTGCTAAGAGCTGCAGGCTCCTCCATAGAAACACACTGGACCACAGAGGATGTGTTTGTGCTCCAGCTGCCCACAGCACGACGAGGAAATGTCTGTGTGAAGCTGCTATGAGAAAGAAAAACTACATGTTAGGTGGCAGATTTCGAGCAAAGAAAGGCAGTATCATTGTCATTCTTTAGGGCGTCTGCTATACATAGTCTGTAACACTGCTTGCATCCCTGCTTACCCAGTCCAAGGAAGGGGAATTCACAGTGTAGAAGGAGCAGACAAGAAAACGTGTCCAGGGGAACAGTGAGTGTATTTTATGAGATATTTGAAAAACTGGGTTTCATTCTAGCAAAACAAAAGCCAAGAGAGAGTGTGATTGCTTTCTATAAATTCATGGGGAGGGTAAACACTAGGGTAGGGCTGTTTAAACTAAAGGGCAATGTTGGCACAAGAACAAATGGGTATGAGCTGGCCATGAATAAATTTAAGATGGAAATTAGGGGAAGGTTCATAACCATGAGAATGCTGAAGTTCTCAAACAACCTTCCAATATGGCTAGAAGAAACACTAACTTGTTTTAACATGATGTTTGACACATTTATGAAAAAAGCTATGCAATGTGGAGGGGGAACATCAATAACGTGGGAAATCCCTTATGTCCCACATTTCTACGTCTCTTGGGGCCTGCAACTGAAAAAGGAGAGCTCTTTTTCTTCCAGCTTTTACCATGGCCTCTAAAATACTGGTTGAAATAACAGTAGGGTGAAAGTTACTGACCTGGACACAGCATGGCATAGAGCTGAGAAGCCCAAGACATATATCCACAGGGCTGGCAAGAAGATGCCATTGGTTTCAGCTGTGTACATAGGTGTTGCTGGTAGAGCCTTCCCTTTGCACCCAGGAGAGGAGACACCATTGCTGCATCTCCCATTTCTTCCCACCCTACCAGGAATATGTTCTTATATAGAGGAGTGGGGCTGCTCTGAGATCAGGGACTGAAATTGTGGCAGATCTTCAGCAATTTTTTCTCTTTGTAACTCTTCCCTCCGTTTAGGGAAAGGCGTAACGGTTGTGCTGGAGGCCAGAAACATAGGAATTTTGGCATTGCAAGCCATAAACCACGACACTACTACCAGTTCATCTTGTAGGTGGAGGTGTTCTTCTGAGACTGTGCTGCTCTGACTAGTCACGGTTCTTATTAATTACCTGAGGGTCAATTAAATCAATATTAGTATTCAGAATTACTTTTACCCTTGGAAATGCTTACTTCCAAAACAGAGGACTACTACAACAGCTTCTGAGCTGTAAATTGAACAATGAATGTACTAAATAAACTATTAAGTCAAAAGGAGATGAATGGAATTGCAGAGTACTATCTTCTGGAAAAATCTCTTCTGGTTGTTGCTGAAGCATTAGAACACACAGCAAGGAAACGTGACTTGCTCAAAGTGTCAGTGCAGTTGTACATGTTATTTTAGATTTATCAGTAATATGTGTCTATGCAAAAATGATTTTACACTGTAGACTTGGAAAACAGAAGGAGCAGCCCTTGAAGCAACCTCATTCTTAGCTAACAGTTTGTGTACCTTTACTGCATGGAAAGCAATACAACATTTTAATTAAATTTCTTAAGGTCAGTGAAATGCCATTATTTTGACAATCAGCTGTGATCATGTAAACCTTGGGGTCCAGATGGCTGGCTGTTTAATGGCAACACTGCATTGACAAATTCACCAATTAGATAGACATTAATATTGCATCCTTTCAGATTCTGAGCACAGCCTGACCTCGCTGGAGTGGGCTGGTGTCTTGCTTAATCCCTTGTGCATGCTCGCAGAATGTTATCGTGCTGTTGTACTGGGTTCATCCATCAAAACCGCCCCGGCTTCGCAGCATGTTGAACATTATTGAGTTTGTAAAAACAGATGTCATAACACACTGCTGGCAGAATTGTGCTCTCTCGAGGGACAGCAAAAGAAACCACCCCCTCCACATGGATGCACGCACAGACATGTGCACTCACACACTGGGGGCACCGAGTATTGTGCGAATCCTCCCCTTGCTACTCTAGACCTGACAGGGAGGGGAAGACCCCTGATTTATAAGTGTTCAGGGGCCTGCAGGGGATCACAGTAGTTAGGGGAATGCAGAATGTCTCAATACAGATTACTGCCCTCCTTGCCCGTGGCGGTGTATTCCTTACATCAAATTTGCTGTTATTACTTTAAAGGCTCAAGAAATACCACGGTGAGAATACAGAGCTACAACCTACATTAAACAGCAGTGGTGTTATCTTGCATGGAGCAATTCCTCTGCATGACAATGAGCTCCTGAGGGACAGAATCCGCTTTTGGCTCTAAGGCCAGCTGTGCCTCCAGAAATGGCAGGATCCCAGGATCTGAGGGTTTACCTGAAACAGAGAAAGGGGCAATGAGACATGCTGATGCTCACTTGTTTCAAATTCTCTCCCACCTCCTTTTTTATTCAAGAGAACAAAGTCTATTGTTTTAAATAGTTTTCGTTATTCTCCACCCTGAGTAGTCGTGGCAACAGTAATATACTCTTACAGTTTTTTCTCATGCCAGAGCAACCTCAAGCAAGAAACAGCAGTTACCCTAACACAGCTTTCCATGAGGCCAGCTCTCATTCCTGTGCTGCTTCTGTGGAACAACCCTCTCCTGCTTCCCACCTGGAACACCTGTCCTGGGTACAAGAAATATTCTCCATATGGACACTAAGAAAGTGTTACAGAGTGTGAACTACTACCTCCTCAGTTCCATAATGGTTATTCTCCAAAATCTTCCCTTTGAGAATGATTATTCTCCAAAATCTTCTGCAGTTAAAATGAGGGATGCCACTGGATTTGGTATTTTCTCAGAACTAAGTTTCTGAAGTTTCTCAGAACATGACATTAAAAGGCCCAGCATTTGCATTTTTTTAATAACTGAATTTTGAGGAAGGCATTCTCTCAGGAGTGTTAGGCTTAATGACAACCAAAAATACTTGATCTATGAAATGACCAGAGCATCAAGAGAAAGAATAATCCACTGACACTGTAAACTCTGCAAACATCCCTCATTTGTGATGAAAATGTGCACCCAAGGAATATACATTCTATCAGAATAAGAATTCTCCAAACACTGTTTAACGTTCAGATATATTTTCAGCCTTTTCTGCTCTTCTTATTCACCCAAGACTCTCCTGAACTAGTTTCTGTCTGCGATGGTCAAAATTACTTTCTGGTAGGTTACCTGATATCAATGACAGTGAGAAGAAATACATTTTTCATTGAAAAAAATGAAAGACATTTTCAGAAAAGGCTTCTCAACCATTATTTTGAAGCAGTGACTTTGAATTCTATTGGTAACCTAAGAGCAAATACAGATATTAAATATCACTTTCACAGCTGTGGAATTTTCCTTGCAGAAGAGTAGAACTTCACTAATTTAAATGTGAATTTAAATTCTAGAGTAAATGTGAATTTAGATTCATACTTATACATCTTTGCTAAATATACATTTATGTGTCCATGTATATTTATTTAAAAAAGAGAGGCAATCAAGCAACTCAAGAAATAAGTTGTTTTGCTGATAAATACACAGTCCCATTATCTGCAGTAGTAATTGGCCACTTACTTGCTAGTCCCAAAAATATTTGCAAATCTTGAAAAGCTTGTAATTATTTCTCCAATAATTTGTACTAGGATCGTGCTCTTCACTTAGATTATTGTGATTGAAATGAACACTCAGAGGCTATGAGGAGCAAATGGGCTGAGTGAACAATCTGAGAACAACTTCAATTTGCAGAACGTATTCCGCAATGACTTTCACAGAGCACTGACTCATAGCTGGATTTCAAAAAAAAAAGAAAAAGGTGCTTAATTCTCTTCAAGATTAATGAGATTTGTACGATGTTTTTTTAGAAAGTCTTTTATAGTCCAGAAACTGATTTTTTTCCTGATGTCACGGAAGTCGACGGATACACTTAAATACGTTTTATGTATAACCTTAATTTTGAAAAGCCTGAAAGTAGCACAATGTCTCCATGAGGTAGGGCTAAATACGTGCTTGTGCTTTGGAGTAGAAGTAGTGGAACTAACTCTGCATATTTTACAGCAAAAAAGTGTTATTTAACATCAAGAGCGTTATTTAATGATAGATAACAATTGGTACAATAGTCTTTATTTCAAGAAGAATTCAAAACCATAAAATTAGTCCTGTGACTTTTTAATGTGTGTAGAAAATTTCAAGGGAATTATCACAATCTGTAACTCTGTTTTTCTCTAATTTTTAAAGCTTTTGAGATAATTACATAATTTTATTATGTTTCACTTTATTTCTTGCACATAGCAGGCTTAATCTTGGGTGGGGTCATAAAGTACATGAAGAGAAAGACTTACAGTAAAGGAGATGCAATTTTAATTTTAAATTACTCATGAGTTCAGACTTTCAATACATTTGCAGCCAAAAGAGAATAAAATAATCTTGGTTTCTTCCACAAACAGAAGGAATAAAATTCACACTGTTTTGGATGCACACCCAAGTTCTATTTAAAAAAAAAAAAAGCAAAACCGAAAAATGTTAACCTCTTAAGTATGATCCCTACCATTCAGCTGCTGGTATAGCCAACAGCAAGGTACGTGGGTGCCTGGCTGAACCTCACTGGTGATGAACATGGATGTACAGGCAACTTTTCACCATGCCCTGGCAGTCTAACAGGCAGAACTTATTACTCTGTATTTAGACACGTTTTGTTGACCTCCTAGGCAATGAATCATGATGCCATCTCAACCCAGTGTTTCCTGAGACCCTCTCTGGACCAAGCTGTGAGGGATCAGTCACAACTTTGTCCACCCATTAATCTGTTCTGGTTTCAGCTAGGATAGAGCTGGTTTTCTTCACAGAAGCTAGTGTGAGACTATGTTTTGGATTTGGGATGAGAAAGTGTTGATAATGTGCTGATGTTTTGAGTTGTTGCTGAGCAGTCAAGGACTGTCCAGCTCCTTGTGCTGGCCTGCCAGCAAGAAGACTGGGGGTGCACGGGGAGCTGGGAGGGGGCACAGCCGGGACAGTTGACCAGGCTGGCCAAAGGGATATTCCATACCATATGACATCATGCTCAGTACATAAACTGGAGCTGGCCGGGGGGCGGAAATCACTGCTCGGGGACGGGCTGTTGATCACGGGGTGGTGAGCAATTGCTGTATTGGGCATCACTTGTTCTTCTACATTCTTTTGTTGGTATTATCATTGTTGTTTCCTTCTCTCTTTCTGTCCTATTAAACTGTGTTTATCTCAACCCACGAGGTTTTTTTTCTAATTCTCTCCCCTGTCCCACTGTGGAAGGGGGAGTGAGTGAGTGGCTGCGTGGTGCTTAGTTGCCGGCTGGGGCTAAACCACAACAGTCCTTTTTGGCACCCAACATGGGACACAAAGCTTGAGATAATAACAGTTGCAGGTCACGATATCAGTTTATTTGATTTGCATGATGCTCTCATCTTTGCTGCCCATGTTAAGGATCGATGTTGGTTTCTGCGGG
>NW_010522863.1:0-2798 GCF_000687285.1 Phaethon lepturus
TACCGGGAGGAGGTGGGGTGGTTTAAAAATGGGGAGCGCGGCGTTTAAATTCGTATTTAAGAAGATGGACCCGAGGAAGCGCGTTTTGCAAGGCGGGGGATATTAAGCTGTATGGAAAAGCGGTTTTTAGGTGAGCTGTGTGAGGAAAAGACTCGGCGGAGGAAACCGCCAGGTGAAGTCCAATTGCTGTACATTTTGTTGAGCCAACATTACGAGTTTTACACCCAAAACTGGAAGGCTTCTGAACAAGGTAGTTATGTGTGGAAGGCATTTTTAAGAACAAAATTAATCTCTGTTTTCAGTGTTTTCCCTCTTCCTTTCTGCCCCGGGGATACTCAGTCTCTGTGACACAGGGAACAATGATTGCTGTTACAGTCCTCTCATTACAGCGCTTTCACTGGGAACCATTGAGGGGGGTGGTGTGTGTGTGAAATTGAGTAGTTCCTGTGGCATTTCACTTTTTCCAAATCTTTCCATATCTATGTATTCACAGGTTTACCCGAGTAAATCCTAAAGTATGGTTAAAATAGAGTAGGACCAAAGAATATGACAGAGGGCCTTGCTCTATAGAAATGGATCAGCCAGGGACCATTCAGATGAGAGAAGCAAAAAGAAGTTGCGGATGAGTCAGCCCCCACAGTGGCTTCACAAGGGACACCAGTAGTCTGTTTCACCAGGAGTCAGCAGCTGCTAGGGGTTTCCTCTCTGGAAGAGGTCCCGGCAGCTTTCATGCCTGTAAAAGGGCAGTGTGATATGACAAGCAAAGAATAATTCATCAGTTGTTTTGCAAAGCACAGACTGAACATGTTGAGGTTTGTCCATTTACTTTGGTGTAGCCCTGTGATTCACCAATTCTTTCCTTAGGACATCAGCAGCATTTTGCAGTTGGCTTCGATGCGGTTAACCGCTGTCCCAGCATGCAGAACTTGACACTGAAGATATGTAATTTTATGATCAGCTGATACTGGAAAATCAGTATGTTTTTACAATGGCTAGACAACTAAAACATTTTTCTTACTGTTTTCACTGCACTGTGACTGCAGAAAATTCAAACCAGCACATTTTGTTTTTTTACTGCAGGGTTTGTCTAATTCAGTACCTAATAAAATACAGGGATTCTTAAATGAGTCTAAGTGGTGAAAAGTAGTATTCTTCTGCTTTCATTTATTTTAAATCTTGCCTGAAATTCATCTTTGTCCTATGTTTTTGTCTCTTTATTTCTTCCACTCAGCAATAAATTTTGCTTTGGCTTTATAACTGTGTCTCAAATGTTTCCTCTGTTTGTCTGGGGAAAAGGCAGTGAAATTCTGTTTGTACTGATCCATCTCTGAGGGATCATGGAGGAGATAGTCCATACATTATTCCATATTATTTCCCACTTGGATACCTGTGATGAATCAGAACAATCTGTAATATGCATGGGTTTCAGAAGTTTATTTGCATGTCCTGGTTGAAATGCACACATATATGTTTGCAAGATCCAGAAAGGTAACACTGTTGCCTGCTCCAAGAGAGGATTTTGAGGACAGTGACTTCTAAAGGGTTCTGCTTTCCAAAAAAATTGCCAGAAAGAGGCCTGGCGCTACAGAATGTCTTGGATTATAATTGGTTTTAGTGAGTCCAAAAAGAACCACATAAAACTCGGGAGACTTTTTGATCTTTTGACTTGAATGCTTACTATTCGAGGGGAGGAAGAGAAAACTCTGAAGGAGGTAAGGACTTGATTTTTTGTCAATCTCTCAATTAGGTACAAGTTTACAACAGAACAAAGGGGCTGTTTTAAAGAAGAAAAAAATCCAAATAAAGCCCTGCCCTTCTTGTAGTTGAATGCAAGATCCTGTATGGCTACTTATGATATAGTGCAAAAGGGAGAGGAGTCGTCATGAGGGGAATTTGCATCTCCAGGAGACTACATGGAAGAGCTTTGGGCCATCAGGCTGTAGATACCAAATCTATAGAAGACAATATGCAAAATCAGTGTGCTGACTTTTTTTGAAGTGATTAGCACCTGTGAGAACATCTCATTAAAAACAATGAAATAATGATGTTCTTGATGCATTCATCGAGGAAAAAATTAATTGAAAAACAAGTCTTTGAGGAAAACTGGGAACTAGAAGCAATGTATTAAGTTACCAGTGAGACTTGCAATAGAATTTGGGAAGAAACCTGTACAAGGACATTCTGTGGATTTCAGGTGATGTTTAATTTCAGCAGTGGGGAAGAGAATGAAAGAATCTTTCATAAAAATATCCTTTAAAACAGCTTCTAAGATCACTGTTTGTTTCTGCGCTTGTAATGCAGCTGTGAAAATTGAGTTGTAGGCTACAGAAATTATGAAGTTATTAACAAGCACTATCTCTGCACTCCAAAACACAGACTGTGTCTGATGTCCTGCAAGAAAATGGAAAATGGGGTCAAAGTGACCTTCCAGTGCTTACTACTTCATGAATTTTCTTTTTCATATCTTGCATCAGTTTCAAATTCTCAGCACATCTCTTCACCCCTGACATAGCAACTCCTTGAAAATCTTCTCGCATTCATTATATCATTTAATTTGGCACAAAGGTGCATGTAAAGAATGTATTTTTCATTGCCTCTGTACTGATGTTAGAAACCTACATGAGCAACAGGAGGATGTTGGCATGCTTGAATACATAGGGGAATATGATATGGTATTGTAGCTTAGCGGAATTTGGATCATCTGATGGAAATAGGCACATGGAAAATGGGACAAGCTACTTCTTGAGACCTTCCTGTGATATGTGAATGGGAAGACAACAGAGTGTGCACAGGGAAAG
>NW_010522863.1:2829-28138 GCF_000687285.1 Phaethon lepturus
GCCATGGATGACTTGATGTTCTTCTCCCTGAAAGTAAGCTGCCTCACATTTTCCATGGGATAAGAGCAGTTATTAATACAGAAGTGAACACCTGACGTTGTCCTACGATAACTCATTCATGTTCCCATACCCAGTGCGTAAGTATTCATGATAAAGCCTTTCTGGCAAGTGCTGGAAGTTGAAATTAGACAACTCCAGCCTCGATATAAGGTACAACTTTCTAGCTGTGAGTGCAATTTAAATACCAGAATGGCTGACCTGGGAAAGTGAGATCTGAGAAACTCATGGTGGTTTTGTATCTCTCAATCCCAAGCTTTCAAAGCAAAGCTTTAATCTGGCTGAAGGAAAAATCTGTGTGTGCTATGCGTGAGTGTGTATGCATTGTGTGTCATGCTAAAAGATTGCAGTAACCCTTTCTGACCTGGAAATTTGGGACTTGAATTATCAGCATCTCCCGCTTTCTTCCTGGGTATTGGGGAGAGTAAAAATGGCACATGATGCTTGGTACATTCATGACACATGAAGACAGTAGCTATAGGCTAGTATTACATTTTAGAGCTAAAGGAGGTTTCCTGCACAATCAGGAAGGAATTTCTTCCTTCTTCTCCTCAAATGTAACTGGGCAGTTGTATTATTTTTTGTTTGCTTGCTAGGTTCTTTTTATTTATTATGGCTTATCTTCAGCCCTCAAGAAGAGATAGGAGAGAAACTTGGAGGGAAAAATTGCTCCAAGATTATTTTGTGTGTATAAAAATCTACTTGGGTGACCTAGTCACAAGATCTGGGCTTGGGAAGTCCCAAGATTTGGGCTTTGCTTGCAGGTGAGAGTGGTAGGGGACTTGCCTATATTTACCTTTCCCTTCACTGTGGGAGGTGTTTTGCCAGCTGGACTCTCTCTGTAAATCTCACCTAACCAGCATCCACTCATGCAGCTGTCTTGGGTATAAGAGCTTGGTGGTTCCCATTCCTTAGTTGCGGTACACTGTCAAATTTGACTAAATCTCAGGTTCAGATGGGTAAAGTCAGACTAATTTAGGGAACGTCTAGGTTAAATTTACTGGCCTGTGATACACAGGTGACCTAATGGCCCCTGCTGGCATTTGTGCTTAAGGAAGTGATTCAAGACAGGTGAGAAGGCTGGGAGAAAAAAAAGTAGAGAAGGATGAGCTTGCTTTCTGGTTTATATCGCTTAAAGGCAAGTGAGAACTCAGCTTTCCTCAGCTAATTTAAATACCATAAAATGAAAGATGTTATAATATTTACCAAAAAGAGGTTTTGTCTGTAGATGTCTCCAGCTGTTCTGTAAGTATGTTCTTCCTAATATTGACTGGTTATGATCACCTAATTTTAGTAATTTTCCTGCTTAAGGTAGAGGAATGTGAAAAAAAAAAAACAAACCCACAAACCAAAAAACCCCCTCTTTATAGGTTCACACCACTATTTCTGAATAAGTGCTAATACACATTCATGTTCTTGGGTAAAGGTTTACTTTGGAGTTGTTAGATGTACAAAGCAATTATACAGTGCTATTTATTTTTAACTGTGTACCTTTAGTATATCTTAATTTGTGTAAATCACATGTTTTTGGACTTAATCCAGTGAAATGTATGCATCCATGGTAGAATTTGCTACAGTGTGTTTTATTTAAGTGTTATGAAGCATTTTATATTTAAAATGTTTATATTTAAATGTTATAATTTATTACCACATAAATAATAATAATTTTTATGTACTATTTATTTTTCTGCTTCCATCAATTTCTCTATTTTCTCAAATAAAACTAAGCCCTGTAAGTAACTTCGAATTTCTAAAGACAGCTTCTGACTTAGTAGTACTAATAGAGATAACTTGAATACTACCTAAGCAATAATAATTGTGAGAGCAAAGCTGTAGTTAAGGCCACTGTGCTCAGCTCTTAGTGATGCATAAACAAAAAGGTTACAATACAAGGAAAAGGACATTTTAGGGAACAGTTAGGAAAAAAAGACCTGGTTTGAAATCCCACCTTTTATACTTCCTAGGCAGTATAGGCAAGTTACTTTGGTCTGTGATTGTATGTCCATGAAGACACCCTTTCAGCAACTGATGGATAAGAATCAATCTCTTGTTCGTTGTATGTATTCTGACAAAATCAAATTGCAAAAAAAAAAAAGTCCAAGAAAAACTCCCCTTTCTTTAGCACAGTGTATCCCTCAGTGCCATGTTCAATACTGCAGTGCTTTAATAACGTAAGTAAGCTCTCAGAATGTAAATAAGAAATTGCAGGGGTGTGTATACCAGCCTTTTTTGGTTAAATCTTTCTGCCCTTTTTCAGCCTTGCAGTCCAGTGAGCTTGTGCTTCCCCGGGACTCTTTAACTCTTTCTCTGTTTTGACTGCATTTGCTTTGTCCCTGTCAGGAAATAATTTTGCCACACTTGACAACTGAACTAATTCTGCCTGAAGTTAACAAATGAATAACATATTAGCCAGATGACTGTCTTGGTAACAGAGGAATCGGCAACTTTGAGGCAGTGTCTTGCTGCATTATTGCCCACAACATGCTAGTGTTGCGTTAAGCTGGAGAAAGGAATATACAGCTGCCTGGACTGTGTCATTTTAAAGCCTGTCTTTAATTCAAGCAGCTGAAATATGAATTCTGTGGTTTCTTTAATTTTTTGTTCTTTAGTACCGGAATTTAGGCCATATCCTAAGATAGCAAAAATTCTTTAGTGTGTATGTATGCAGGACCTTGTATGTTTTGTGGTTCCTTAACTGTAAAACAGGCTATAGGTTTCATTGAACTTCGGAAACAGAAATTTCACTAAACATATTTCCCTAAATATATACATACCTATATCTTCAAATATATTTAATATGTATGTGTCTATATATATGCACACAAATATCTATACATGCATAGATATTTCTGGTCTGTCTTAAAAATATAAATTGGGTATGAACTGGAAAAAAATAAAGCCTTTTTGCATTTGTGGAAGTCTGAAATAATAACTCTGAATATCACAGACAATATCCTTAGGCTTTACTTTTTCAATATGATAGAATTTGGTATTTTCCCAAATATGTTACAGTTTTTACATTCCTGTTGAAAGCACCATTTTGCTGCTGCAGCTGCATGCACACACACACCCCTTATTTCTTCTTTTTCCTTTCTATCCCTGGAGCTACTGCAACCCATATTTCTTTGGCTGCGTTCCACAACATAAATAATTATTTGCACTCTGTTGTCCTGGGTCTTAGAGGTAGAGCCTGCTTTGCAACCAGGCAGCTCCAGGAATAACCTGGTGATTTGAAGTAATTTGAGTTGTAATTTTTCTCTCAAAACTCGTAATGCATTTGAGATACTGCAGGAAACTTAGCCTGTAATAACATCTGTGATTTCTATAGCTGAAAGCATGCAGTTGGGAAAAACTGAGAAGAAAACTGAATTTTCAGATAGATGTTGAGCTCTGGTCTGATCTGCTCGCTCTCAAGCTTCTTTTCCTTCTGTTTCCTTCTACCATGCAGCTCAGGAGGTTGGGGTGGAATAGCAACTTGTGCTGTGAAAGTGATTAATGTGTAACAACAAAGACAGGGTGTGGATCTGTCTATGTGAGTGTAAAAGCTGCGTGACAGAGCAATTAACTGGAAGTGCTGCTTCAGGCAATGAAGATGCTGGTGTTCATGAGGGGATCAGCAAGTGTCAGTTTTGTTAGTCGTGAATTTTGAATTCTTTTTATCTTGTTGTTGAAATTATATTGATGGTACCTAGATTTCAACACAAAAATGACTCTATGATGGAGTGACCACATCAGTGGACACAGGAAGAGCTATGGACTTTGATCAGGCCTTTGATATGGTCCCCCACAACATCCTTCTCTCTAAACTGGAGATATGGATTTGATGGGTGGACTGTTGGGTCAATGAGGAATTGGTTGGACAGTCGCACACAGAGAGTCAATGGCTCAATGTCCAGATGGAGATCAGTGACGGTAGTGTCCCTCAGGGGTCCGTACTGGGACCAGTACTCTTTAATACCTTCATCAATGACATAGACAGTGGGATCAGGGGCACCCTCGGCAAGTTTGCAGATGACACCAAACTGAGTGGTGCGGTTGACACACCAGAGGGATGGGATGCCATCCAGAGGGATCTGGACAAGCTTGATTAGTGGGCCTGTGTGAACCTTATGAGGTTCAACAAGGTCAAGTGCAGGGTCTTGCACCTGGGTTGGGGCAGCCCCCAGTATCAATATAGACTGGGGGATGAAGGGCTTGAGAGCAGCCTGCCGAGAAGGACTTGGGGGTACTGGTGGATGAAATGCTGGACGTGAGCCAGCAATGTGCGCTCGCAGCCCAGAAGGCCAACCATATCCTGGACTGCATTGAAAGCAGCGTGGCCAGCAGGTCAAGGGAGGCGATTCTGCCCCTCTGCTCTGGTGAGACCCCAGTTGGAGTCTTGCATCCAGCTCTGGAGCCCTCTGCACAGCAAAGACATGGACCTGTTGGAGTGGGTCCAGAGGAGGGCCACAAAAATGATCAGAGAGATGGAACACCTCTCCTACACAGAAAGGCAGAGAGAGTTGGGGTGGTTCAGCCTGGAGAAGAGAAGGCTCCAGGGAGACCTTATTGCAGGCTGCCAGTCCTTAAAGGGAGCTCATAAGAAAGATGGGGACAGGCTTTTTAGCAGGGCCTTTTTAGCAATAGGACAAGGGGTAATGGTTTTAAACTGAAAGAGGGCAAATTTAGACTAGATATAAGGAAGAAATTTTTCACAACAAGGGTGGTAAAACACTGGCACAGGTTGCCCAGAGAGGTGGTAGATGTCCCATCCCTGGAAGCATTCAAGGACAGATTGAACAAGGCTCTGAGCAACCTGATCTAGTTGATGATGTCCCTGCTCACTGCAGGGAGGTTGGACTAGGTGACCTTTGAAGGTCCCTTCAACCCAAAGATTCTATCATTCTATGACATTAGCAGTAAAAACCACATCTATTTTAGCATCAAGAATAAACTGTAGCAATTCTAGAGAAAGACTGTGTCTTCCAAAACTAGAATTAGGGAAAATCTGCACCTAGGCACTAGCAGTGAGGTTGATATCTTCTCTGAATGTTGCAGCGAGCTCTTGGCAAGCTTGCCTGTTTCACGAAGGCTGAGAATTTCAGAAAGGCAATTCTGAGGCATTCAAATGCCCACAAGAGCTACTCTCAGGATGTCAAAGCATTTTGCTCTGTAACTACTTGATCAGTTAAATCTAGCTGTTTGATTCTTCAGATTTCTTCAGATTTGCATCCACAGAAGGCTTAATATCTCAAAATGTTTGTTTCAGTTTGTCCTTCTGTAATGTCCTTTCCTTTTCCCCGAGAAGGGCATTAATCCTACATACAGTAGCAGGAGAGCTCAAAAGTTGTAAAATGTGCTTATTTAAACTGTCTCCCACAAAACATTACTGACACAACTTCACTGAGCCAGGTTCCCCACTTCGTATTGTTCGCCTTTGTAAGGTTTGGTCCACGTGAAAAAAAACAACATCATAATATTTACTCTCCCTGGACTGAGAGTGGAAATACAATAATAGCATTGTTTAAAAAAAAAAAAAAAAAAAAAAGAATCTTGCCTTTGGGGACCGGTTCAGTTGCCTCTAAGCTCCTTGGGTTGTACATAAGACTTGTCTTCCTTGAGAAAGATTGAGATCTCAATAAAACAGGCAGATGAATAATACAGGGCATCAGGATTGTTGATGAACATGAAAGAGAAAAGGTGTTGCTTGGTCGACAGTCTTTAGGATGATACTTGAAAGGGCTGTGAAGGTGGTTGGACTTGATGGATGAGGATTCCAGGTATATGACAGCAGCTTGACAGCCGTTCAGACCAGGAAGGGACTAAGGAGTAAAAAAGATGATAGGACTGTGAAGAGTTTACACTTGTATTGTGAAATTACACTTGAGATAAAGAAATAAGATTATTATCTCTCATACTCCAAGTAGTGAGGGAAAGCTGATATCTGATGCATCAGGAGAAAAGAAGGCAATAGAGAGATTAAAAAAAAAAATCTAATGTTTATATTGCATGATGGAAAAGATTTGTGGTCAGCAGTAGTATTCTGACATGTAGGTAAAGCTGCCAAGCTAGAAGATGTTCAGGCTATAGCAGCAGCAAGAGAGGATCAGATCACAGGCAGAATTGAATGCCAGTGCAATTAGAAATGCAGAGATCCTTTAATATTTCCATGTTTTTATTACATGCTGAACAAGCTACCAAAACCAAAAAGAAAATAAAATGTGAATTAAAGAGAAATCAAATCCAGACTGTTGAATCAATTAAGGATTATTTCCATCAGCATTTTAGGCTGAAGTCTGAGTTATTCCTGATTCTATGGAAGCCTCAAAATTGACATAACACAAGAAGGTGCAAGAACAGAAAGTTTCAGTGTTCTTTTCCTTACTGTGAAGAACATTGTGGGACAGACTCATTCCGAGTCTGTCATGAAACTCGGACCTCATTTTCCAGTGACTATACAGGTGTGCTCCCAATGTTTGGGACCACATCTGAGCATGGCTGAACATGACCATTTGCTAGCATAGATGCAGCCTATGTATTGTACAAGTAGCACATACACTTGTGTGCACAGTCATAGCTCTCTTTCTGAAAGCTGCTAGATCCACACTTTTTCTAATATTGGGTATACCGGTTTTACTAATCAGGCTTTCTAATTTTGAAGCTTAGAGCTGATTTGAAGTTGCCCTATTTTAGTTCTGCATATGTATGTTAGCTTATTTTTCCCACCACCACAGCTGTTAATTTAGGCTGTCAGGTACTGTGACGAACTGTGAGACCTTGCAGGTACTTGTCGTGTCTGGAAACTTTATCCATAGCAGTGCAAGTGGGGGTGGAAATCGCAACAAAGGCAATTACCCCGTATCTTCGTCTTCAGGCAATGGAGGTTACTCTTAGAAGTGATTTCCCTTGGAGGAGAATGGGGAGGTCGGGGTCGGAGCCTGCGGTGCTGACTTGGTGCACTCTGAACGATTTTTGACATGGTGAGGAGGGCTGCAGCGGCATAAGACTTGCCATCTGTGAGAGGAAATACATCAAGAACATGTGGGGCACAAACTGAAGCTGGAGGAAAGACGATGGGAGGGAGAACATATAAAACTTCCATTTTAAAACCTTCTTTATAAGAGGTATGTTTTCTTTAGCCTTATAAAGACATTTCTGATTTAAATGACAGTTTTCCAGTATTCTCTACTATGCTTTTTCTAGCTTTATGTTATGGCCCCAACTTCCCCTTTACCCTAAATGATACTGTGGTTTGCCTGTTGATAGTTTCTGTATAAAAAAATGCCTCTCACTTGATGCTAGCCTGTGTTCAGGGACACCCATATCTCAGTATTTTTAGTGATAAGGACCTCTGGAATTGAAACCAAAGCACTGTTGTCTCTTGCGGGCCAACAACAAACTGAGAAGCCTTTGAAAAATTATCTTTGAAGTCTTCCATTTCTTGCTGCAGGGCTGACGGCAGCTGTGCTTCTTGCAGTTCCTGATGGCAAGGACTTGCAGGGATGCTTAAGAAGAATTTTCAAGTAATCTCACTGCTGCTTTGTATTACTGAATTTCGATTTCTGATGTTGCGTTCTTGATGTTGCAATTCACTGTATTGTACATTGACACAATATAGTCCTCTTTGTGTACGAAACTGGTAACTACCCAAGGTTTAAATTTTAAAAACATTTAAAATCAGTTAAAAGATCTCTGGTATTCTCAACTAACAGTCCCTCAAACTGTTTTATCTTCACAAACCTAATTAATAAACACACAATTAGAAGGAGAAAATTAAAAACTAATAAAAAGTCACGAACCCGTATGGTTAAAAAGGCTGTTTGCTTCGATACCTTTGTACTGCATCAATCTTTACAGACTGTTTTATTACAGGAAGTTTTCTAAGCTCCTGTGAATGTTATCCTAAATGGAGGCCCCAGTGAGAATGCTGCTTAGTGAAAGCACATTTCCCTCCTTTCTTGGGTTTGCATTAGTGATGATGAGTTTCTCATGGAGCTTTTACAGCTCTTGCCAGAAAGATAAGGCTATGATTTCTTTGCTTTTGCCATTCATTATAGTTGCCGCTGCTTGGTGATGTGCCAAGAATAGTTCAGGGATTAGCTGGAGCTGGGCCTATGGGCACACCTATGTATTCAGGATAATTGTATGAAAATAGTGGACTTGGAACTATGAAGTATGTGCAAATCTGTATGCTTTGTACCTGAAAATTACAGAGATGTAGGTCTGAAAAATCTGACAACACCTCTAATGCAAAACACTTGCATAAAATTGCTCTGCAAGAGAGCTATGCCTACATCAGTATGTAGAGAGACAACTTCATCTTTTTTATTTTTCCTTGTACCGTCCCCTATATATTGTATTTTTCCTAGTTCACCTTCTCCACAGAGATTCTGTAAGGCTATGTATTTTGTAGGGAAGCCTCTTCCCTTTTCTCTTTGCGCATGTGTAACTCCAGGCAACCTCCACCTCTCCCCCTGGACTAAGAGCGAGAACTGTGTCTTAATCTAATTAAGCTTAACTGCTTAATGCAGCTCTGCATTCTGACAACATCCACGCACACCAAACCTAAGCTGAGCCCCCTAGACCCCATATGGGCTCGTACACAGATGCCTGTGTGATCTGATGCTATCAAAATTCAGCATTACAAATGGCTTATCTACATAAAATATCTGGAAGTGAGAGCAAACAATGACTAGTGAATGGAGTATTCAGAAGGGAAGAGTTAATGATCAGTGCTTGATAGCATATTACCCTGATAAATTGGAAGGCTTGAAAATAAAAAGTCCGTGGGTGATTTTTACAAGAGGGAACAAACATAAATAACTGGAGTCTTCAGCAACTGTAACTTCTGCCCCAGAGTTTCACTGCAATATTAGATCCACTTTCCCTTGATACCTTGCTTTACCAAATTAGAAGCATTATTAAGATGGATGGTATTTACTTGTGAGAGAGAGCAATAAGGGGATACTGAGCTATGGTTCCTTATTGGCTTTTGGACCCAGGTCTTCATTCTCTGACTGAAAAAATTCTACTGCTCTTCAGGCTTCTTATTTTAATGGAATTTAGTGTTCTGCAGGGCAGGTAGGATACAACCACTTCAAAATGAACAAACAAATTTCAGATACAGTATTTAGCAGAAATTAAATATTGCCAAAGCTTCAAACTTTGGGGAGCTGGGACTGCCTCTCCAACAGCACGGATATCTTCCTAAGGGTCAGGCTTCTGTTATCAAAAAAGATGATGAGTCAAACTGAGCTAACTGGCTTTATAAAACTCTGAGCTCTAGGAATTCTGCTGTTGTGGACATTTTTTCAGAGCTTTTTATATCCTAGGCAAAACCTCATTTGCATTGTGGTATTGTTACGTGTTTTCCTTTGATCTCCTACTTTGGATTTCTAAGACTGAGTGCTATTTTTTTTTTTTCCTTGTGAATTTGCATTGCCCCAGGATATGAGAGGTTTGTTTGAACTCATTTAATTGGCCAGTGACTTGAAAAAAGATCATTTTCTATATTGGAAATGAGTCCAAGTAACCCTTTATGGAGTCCTTACAACCTACTGTAACTTTCCATGCGTTTCTGCTGGCTCAGGATTATCTTGTCTGGAAGGACAATGAACACTTCTAATCTTTTCCAGGTTTGTAGACATTGATTTTGGGTTTATAAGACATCACCATAAAAAATACAGAAAATCAAAAGATAATTAGCCATGATCTTCAGTGTTCTTATTTCAGCAAAAATGATACAACTGCAATTAAATCAAAGGGGATAATACCAATAGATATGATGTGCCGAAGAATAAAATTGAGCTCGCTTTTTTACATTTGTTTTCATGCTGGTTTGTACTGTAAACTCAGTGAGGTTACCTTTTAATTACACAGATACTATAATTTTATGGGGTGTTTTTGGACAAGAAAAAATTTTTTTTAATCCTTTGAAAAGCTTGGATGCAGGAATCTAACCTAAATTGTACAAAAGTGCGTGACTGATCTTCAAAACTAACATGCTTTACTAAAATATTCTTATTAGCATTCATGACGCTACAATTGCTTGTTGAATTTTGGAATGTTTAGAGGAGGAAACTAAAATTGTATACATTATAATTTCAGGATAAAATGCCAAATTTAAGTACATTGAAGTATAAACTGTTTCTCCTATCAACCTTATCAACAATCCTACGTTTCCAGCCATCTCTCTTTGTCCTGCCCCATTGCACAGCCCTCCCCTGTAACATTTTACTCACAGTTGCCAAGCCTTGCAACCAGACGTTGTGTATTTCCTTTTAGTCCTATTTAAAAGGAACTTGTCTGTACCTTGAGACTGTGAGGAAAAAATGGTAATTTACTTAGCTTCTGTGCTGTTCAGAATCATCAGCTCCTTCTTCTATTTTTTTTTCCTTTTCTCAGCTCCTAATTTAAAGAATGTTTACATTGAAGTAAGTTGTGGGGGTTTTTTTGTTTTGTTTTTTAAATAAGTCTTCTGGTACTGCTGGTCTATAGGATCCTAAGTGGTTTAGCTAATGTGCTCAGGGAAGAGAGTTGGGTCTCATGTAGCACTGCTTTAAACTCATTAGTGAAGATTGAAACTTGTAATTGCTGAGCAACAGGGCCCTTATGAGGCCTGTGGGTACATGCGTTATGGTACAATTGCTGTCTTGTTGTTTGTGATGATTATGCCTTTGAACTTGTATGTGTTTATTGAAAATCACAGTTAATCTTAACTTCCTATTCTTCAGTGCAGATGTTGAATAATGGTAGTTTCATCTGTATAAAACTGCTTAGTAAGAAAGGTGACCATGCTTCATGTAGTTTTACATTTCTCTAAGGCATGGTAGCTATAGGAAAAAATGTCATAAACAAATGGGTGGTGAACACAAATCTGAGGAATAGAAATTAGTCTTAAGTACTGAAATCTATTTCACTACATAGTGTAGAGCTGAAGTATTAAGATGACAGGGATGGCCAGTGTTTATCATTCTCAATTTTACCTTCTATAGCTCATGAAAGTAATTTCTATTGCATGTATGTGGTCAGTTCTACTGCTCTTGGTGGTCATGAATGTAATCCCCTTGCAAGGGATGGCTACGGCCTGGTTGCCATGCAAAGGCACATATCAAAGATGTTATTTTAGAGCAGTTAGCATAGTTCTGCAAGCTGTTCATCAGACGTTCTGTGTAATAGAATTAACTGGTCATGCTTGGGCTTTCCAAAGGGAAATTCCAGATTGAAACTGAGAGTGTCATTTGCATCACATCACAGACAGCGCAAGAAAATAATCACAAAGAAAAGAGGAACAGACAGGCTGCGTTCCAGGAGTTTTATGCTGTCTGCTTCTATTTCAGAGTGAATGTGCACCATAGGTAGAAGTATCCAGACTGGGAGGGATCTACACAATACACTATTTCCATTTAATTTTTCTTCTAAGGAAAATCCAGACCTTTAGGTTCAGGTTATCAAATTATTAACTTTCATATTACGTTTTGCAGAGTTTAACAAATAAGAAATATTCCAGGAAACAAACACAAGATTCTTCTTCTGTAAACAACGTATTTTTGGAACTATCTAAACTAAACAGTTGCAGAAGATGTATAGGAGGCTGCAAGCTGTCTCGGGGATGACCTCCTTTCAAATATTTCCAGCTTGCAAGCTCTCCTATGTATCCAGCAATAGATTTGGTGAACTTTTTGTATGTAAACCCTAGTAAAACTTCCCAGTCTTTCATTTCAATAACTGATTTACTGATTTCTATACTTCTGCAAGCTTATTATTAAATTAATACCACAGATAACATGTGACTGCAGTTAAACGTATCTGTGTTCACACTTCTTCTATTAGTGTTCTAAACCTATTGATTAAGTAGTACTGCATTCTTTCCTAATGTACCACATAAAGTATCTTTTTTGAAATTGAGAGCAGGAGGTAAACGAGACGTGAAATATGACTACAAGTTCACAAAACCCAGCAAAACACTGACTTTCTTTTTTTCTCATATTTGCCCTTGGCTAAGGGGGAAATGAGATTAAAACATCTACCACAAAAGACCTGTTCAATGCAAGGTCCTGGTGTGGACAGGTTACATTTACACCCTTGCGTGTTCCCAAATAGATTCCCTCTACAGATGAGCCCTCAGATCAGTTGACAGGAATGATGTTTCACTGATGGATGTATGCATATCTTAATTAAGGGGACACATTGCTGGAACTGACAGGAATGTCAGGCTCTTTAGATTCCCAGAAATACTCTAAGCCTGACAGATATGAAACCAGCATTGGCTAAGTGCTTTCAGATAACTTTTGACAAAAGATGAGTCATTCTTCTTCCTATACAAATTAGTACCATTCCCATAATCAGCATCTGAATCTTCCCTATCTCTGTGAGATTTTTTTGTAATGCTTTACAAGTCAAAGACAGAGCTATGTATATTATACTACCCAACAAACACATAAATGCAAGAGTATGCTGTGCTTTTGAAAAGTACATAGAATTTTACTGCCTTTAGGAAAACTCACTAAAGGCTTAAGTGTTGTCAAGGACATATATTGAGATGCAAATGTATCTCATAGAAGAAATTTTGTTATTTTTTCTGGGCGGAGACACAGTAACTATCAAAACATGATTAAATCTTGGAAAATATAAAGTGTCCTGTAGCTGAGGGAAAGGGGGTTTGTCCTGGTACTTCTAGGTGCTTCATTTAAGTTAAATCTTACCCAAACCTTTAAAGAGCAGATCCTAACATTGTGTGGTGCTATGAGTAGTTACTCTGGTCTAGTAAATAAAGGTTTTTGTGGTGGGTGTTTTTTTTTTTTTAAATATAAAACTGGCATACTGATAAAATCCCTGGTGTGGAAACAATTTTATGGGGAAGATATACTTTAAACGTGTAGCTATCAGTGGAAAACACCTTTTAAGCAGACACCAATTTGTCAGTAAAATAGGTACTGTTTAACTATATCAATTGCATCATAGTATGTAAACCCACTTTTCTTTCTGGAATTTGGTTCAAGTAGTCATTTAGGTCAGAACTGCACTACAAAGTTTTGCCAGCAATGCTGTTCTTACTTTTATTTAATGGTCAATAGCCACCGATTTCCTTTAATCTTTTATTCATAATAATCCTTTTCTTTGTATATAGTTGCCAATAAAATAGTCTTTCAAGTAAAAGACCCCAAAAGTCTGAGATCTACCTGCTGGAGCAGGAATAGAAACTAATGAGCTCAGTGAGGGAACAGACTTATGCCTCATGGGAGATTGTCAGAGAAATTAAATGGACTGGGCATGAGGTTTTAGGCATAGGCAGAGCATAATTGCAGCCCTCAGACAGCACTGAGGAAATGCTCTGAATAGTACAGCTAGGACTGAGAAGGAAAATGAACTAAAAGATACCAAGCACTCTGGTACTAATGATAATGAAGACAATTTTCAGAATATTTGGAAGGTAATTGCTGAAAACAAGTATTTGTCTTGGTATAAACAATGGTTGCAAGTTAACGAATTGTCTAACAGTTCGGTTGTGTCAGTACTAAGTACAGTTTATTTATGAGTTCAGTGTAAGTTTTCTGCCAATATTAATTTTGATGAAGGGCATTAGAACTGGATGTTGCCCTGGCATAAGTACAAAACCACATACACAGGAGGATTCTCTCTCTCTTGTTGCAGTTGGTCCTTAGTTAGTGGCACAAAATCTGTGTGGACAATCCAGAAATTAAAAAAAGAAGTGTAACAAAACGTCACCAAAAAAGGGAGGGGGGGAAAAAAAATTTCAAAATGTAGCATGAAATTCTTCCTGAGCCTACTTGCATTAACCTGATCCATTAGCAACAAAGGGCTAAATGAGCAGAAAGTGGCCAATTACTTTAGTCTTTTCAGTCTCCCTATTTTAGTGAAACAAGGGAATAAATATGGGCTGGGTTTGGCACTTCTTTCAGTCTAGACTGTAATCAAGGATCTGCTTTTTTCTTTTGCAATAAATAATGTGGGGTTTAAGAGAGTTCAAGTAAGAGGGATGTGTGCATTAATCCAGGGCTTCATCTCCTGTTAGATGCTCAAATATACACATCCTTAATAATGTGTCTTCTCTAGCATCTCATAGGTCTCTTGATCAGTTTCCAACATGAAATTTCAAGCTGTAAGATGTCTCTTATTGGTTAGATCTCATTTAGGATCTCAATATTATGATTACCCATGTTCAGGAAAGGCAAATTCAAATTTGCCTTACAGGAAAATGGAGTATGTATTTCAAAAGTGGAGTATGACCTGCTGTGTAGCCTGAAAATGCAGGCTGAAAGACCACATTTGTTCTCTATGAGTATACCGAGGCGAGATAAAAATCGGAGAGGAAGAAAAACAGAATTAAACTAGGGAGGGCATATGGACATAGGAGCATAGCCTGTTCATTAATTAATTTAGGCAGGACAGAAGAAGCAGCAGCTATTTAATTAAAAGGAAAATAAGATTCTAGAACAGCCTTCTGAATAGTTGAAGTACCTGACTGGTTTTAAGATGGAGATGAATGTGCTGGTGAGCATGACTGACAGTGTTACAAAAGGTGGAAGTTTATTGCTTTCTTCAATTTTCAATCAGTTCCTAAACTTTAAGACAGTTTAAAGCTTTATTTGCCAGTTCGGTAATATCTAAATGGTCTCTATCTGCACTGTTGGGTATAGATGCCAATTAGCAAACACACAGTTAATTTGAAACTGTGATCATTCAATCCATGCGAATTCCAGAAGCAACTATTTATCAACATCAGAAAGGTAGGACCTCAGTTTTTGTGCAGTTTGGTGTTTGTAGTATTATAGGACTACTGAGCAACTAGAATTCAACTGGTCTCTTCCAACATCTAATAAGATTTTGTGGCACTGATCCAGACTCATCTGGACAAGAGCTAGTCCTTGGACTAATGCAATTTTCATTCCTATCTGGGCATGCTGTCAGTTTGGTGTTGTGGGGTGGTTTTTGTTGTTGTTGTTCATGTGTTTTTCTCAAGATTTGCCCGATACCAAACAAAAATGCTGCTCTGCATACGAGCAGCTGCTGCTTAGTGTCAGACAGGAGGCACAAAGTGGCCCTGCAGCTGCCTTAACAGTAGCATCACAGCACAGGCACGATGCAGAGCTCGCCTAAGGGCTCCTACGCTCCTCGGCTACCAGAAGAGAGGGTACTGGCAGGTAAAGGAGGTGTGGATGTATCATAGTAACTTCAGCAGGCCAAGCTAATGGCCCGAAGCCCTCCACAGCTAGCCTGCTGCTCGGGTGCTATGTTAATGACAGACGGAAGACAGGCATTTAACACTTGGACAACAGTGGGCTTTGCTAACTCTGTCCATGATCTTTAACTTTTAAGGGCTATAATACGTGAAAAAATAAAAGTGCTATCCAAGACATTCAAGGTACATAGAGACCCTAAATTTTGATGTGCTGGTGTCGAAGTAAGAGAATTTCTAGGAAGGAAATTTGTAACATAATATTCCCAGTAAGTCCAAACAGAAGGTGCTGGGTGCAGTGAGAGGTGACCAAAAGATGTTAAAAGAAGTCCAAGAAATGAGACCTAAGAACTGGAGGTATTGCAAAATGATTGGAGATGATTTGTTTGAGGAGATAAAAACTCTGTTAGCCATGCAGCTAAAAGCATCTGAGTGAATGTAGAAGCCAAATCACAGAGCTCTTGGTCTGTAAGAGCAAGACAGATTGATTGAGGTGCTCAAGTGGCCTGACTGTCATGACCAGAAAGTTTTCCAGGAAACAGAAGACACACGGAAACTACTGGCCAATGTGGAAAATGCTGAGATAAGATGCTGTATGTAGTGAAGGGACTAAATAATTGGCTCATGAAGAAAGAAAAAGATTTCAGGCCATAGTAGGACCTGGCTTTCTGGGTAAGGTGTTTCAAATATCCAGAGGACTTGGGTAAGAAAGGACATTTTTCCATCTTGCTTTTATACCTTATTCATAATCTGCAGAAGGCAGAGGCAAGAAATTGGATTGCCTCAGTTTAAATGATGTTATCTTTGAAGAGAAAACTCCTTGTGATGATTATTTGACTGTACTGGACAAAAAGAATTTCAGTAGACAGCTTAAGTGACTCACCTCTGAGGATGCTGCAGAATTTACCTGCAGGAAAACAAATCACATCATCTGCAGCTTAAACGAATCTGTAATATGCACCTTAGAACCACCCATCCATCTGAGTTGACCAAGAGACACTTGAGCACTAGAAAGGAAGAAAAAAGAAATTTCATCTGAACTGTTAAATGTATGAGGTGATATTTGTTCCTTACACAGCCAAAAGCCCTTGAGGCATTCTAGAGTAGATTGGTAGTGTGACAATTTCTTGTTCATTGGAATTTAAGGCTAAAGATGAAAACCCCCAGCAGAAGACAAAGCAACTGCCAGTGAGAATACTAAAGGAGAGTGCTTAGTCTGAATAAATACTGATGTCATGTAGCCTTGCTTGAGAGAGCCTGGCAATCAGTGTTCTTCAATACCTGCGCTAATAAAGTAATTTATAAAATAGTTGGAAATCTAGCTGGAAGCAATCCAAAATGTTCTAACAATATCGAAGTTCTGTTGACTAAATTCTTCATTGCATTTGGGGTTCTGAATTACAAATATTTAATTCTAAGTACGTTAAAAAAGGTGCTGGAAACCTAGATCCATTCTGATGATTTGGAGAAGGAAGGAGCCATATGGGTGAGGAAGCTGGAAGGTGTTGCAGGGTTTGAGGGCTCCTTGATTTACTGTGTATAAGGCCAAAGCTGAAATAGCCTTTGGGCACTTGAGATCATGCAGCAGCTAAAACTGCTCATGTAAGTCCTGTATGAAAGCATTAACACAAATATTGTCCACAGTCTATAGGAAGCCTGTCGGGTGGCTTCTATGGTTTAAAGGCAAGCAGTAACATTTAATGAATTGTGATACAATAGGCATGGTTTATACACTAGCCTTTCAGTTTCCAGAGGTTTTTCAAAATGCCAAATGAATGAGAGCAGTACATACTTCGTTAACTGATTTAGTAGTTGTGGGCTAGAATTGCAAGGCAGGGGAGCACACTGTATTATGTGGGAGCAGGCACTAGGAAGCGATGGTGGACTTCATTCAAGATAATGCATGGACTAGTCATCCTTCCTAAAGGCTAAATGGAAGAGACAGTCAAATTACTTTATTAAATAAGACAGCTAAAAATTCTGAATTCTTTGCCTGGGATCCTGTGCCATGAATGCACGAGTGGGAGGAAGTGAAACTTGATTCAAGAAGAAAACAAAACAGACTTGGGTCAGGCTAGTTGCAGCTGTGGCTGTCCATGGTAAGTTAGACACAGAAGGTAACCAGAAAAAGTAAACAAGAAGTAGAGAAGATGTCATGAGCATGAACACATATTTCATTGCTCAGATATTCCAGGATTAATGTGTCCTCTCCTTTTTATCCAATGTTCAAAATCACTCTCTTTTTATGCTTGAATTTGAAAACACTTTATATTTTCTTGTTTTGTTTTGTTGGGTTTTTTTAATACAATGAAGAACTAAATTGAATATGTTTGTGAAGATGTCTTTAGAAATCCATATATTTGACTGAAAACTAAATAAGTGAAAGAAATCCAATTAGGTACAATTTAAGATTGAAATAAAAAAAAACAGAAGAATTGAGAAAAGCTTTTATCATATAAAGTCAGGCATCCTGAAAAACATATATATTTTGTAGAAAACATTAATAATTCAGAAAATATTTGTAAAAGTTTGCTCTCATGTCAGAGGAAATATTTACATAATATATTCTTCTAAACATAACAATAGAAGTGCACAATGTTGCTTAGCATTTTGGGAACAACCTTTACTTCTGGAAAGCGCTGATTACTCCTAATCAGTCATTCCTCAGATTTTACATTTAAACTGTCTGTATAACAGTGTGTTTTAAAACAATAAAACCTCCTTTCTCTCTTCATCGGCAACCTTCAGGCATGTAGGTTAGAGATCTTAAATTCTGTGTCTTTATCTTTGTTTACAAAGCAGGTATTTTAGCAGCATAGAGTCTAGCGAAGATCAAGGTGCTACATACAGTACAAATGCATGATAATAATCCATTCCCTGAAGAATTTCCATTTCTAGAGGTGGAAAGGAGGATATAACACATTTACATGCAATTTATGTGTATATATATTAGTGGAATAGCAAAGTATATTTGGCAAGTGTTAGATCCACAGTGTATCACAGTTTTATTTCTCTATTTGTTAATATTGAAGTATGGTTTGGTTGGGAGAGAGCTGAGCTAAACAGAAAGACAAAAGGAGGATTTAGACTTTATTTTCCAGGGGAAGGGGAAGAATGGAAGTAAGCATGGGCAGGGCAACATCTAGGAGCTGAGAGGAACGATGTCAGCCTTTTGCTGTTCCACTGGATTCACCCCAGTGCTACTTCCACTTTCCTGCCAGCTCTAATAGATACTCTTTTACCATTAGATGTGCATGTGGCTGCTAGCTGGAACACATCAAAAGCTTTTAGAGCCTCACAAGCCCTCATCCACAGCGAACAGCCAAGTTGTGCTGGTTGCTCCCAAAAAACACACAAAATAATTTCTAATGTAACTTTTGCCTGTACTTAAGGACTGAATTGCCAAATGGCATTATACACTTGCAAATGGGAATGAGAAGTCCAGCATTTACGAGTGAGGTGGGAGAGGGACCCATCTATAGGAAAAGGAGTCTCCTAAAGTGCTGTCAGCATATTAGAGCAGCAGCAAAAAAAAAAAAAAAGTTAGGGAACGCTGCGCTGGAGCTTACGGCGCCTGCTGTTTAAAATGCCCACATTGCTTGCCTCTGAGCTCACAATACAGCTGGCATGCTATCGAATATCTCAAAGGGTATTAGCAGTGGGATTTTAGTAAAAGCCTCTGTGTTTAATAGCCAGTGCTGTTTTTAAATAAAAACTTATCCAGCGCTAAGTAGAGGGGAAGGACCTAACAAAAACCCAATTGTGCAAGTCTTTCTTTTATTTCAATGTGCATGTGTCTTTGTAGAGCAAGGCTTTTGCTGATGCAAGTATTGTTCCTAGAAACAGTTCACATCTTTCCACCTTACTACTCCAATTAGTTTTTTTTGTGGTCCGAGTTTTCAAAATTTTTTGTCTCCTCTTTCTCCTGGAAATCGCTTTGTGTTTAGCTTCTGACCCTCCCTTTTCCTTTCACCCCTGGAGTGCCGACCTAACTTCTAAAAGCTTTGAGAAATATATGTCCGTGAAGTCCTTTCCCCTTGACCCCTTCCTGACTGCTGCTGGAAGTGCAGTTCTATGTGGCATCTGTACATTTTCACCTGTCCTTATAGTTACCATAGAAACCAGCCACAGGCTTCATAAAGCCACCGATGAGGCAAGGACGAAGAGATAAGCCTTTTAGTTCCTAAAATAGAGTAAGTGTAGGGCTGAGAACAAATCTCACTCTAATTGTCCAGGACGCACACCCAGCAAAGGATGAATTCTGGCGGTGCCATAGAGTAGCATTCAAATAACATAGATTATTCAAGGAAATGTATGCACTGCTCCAGCTCAGCCGTTCTTCCCGTGCTGCCATGGGGGATCATCACATTCCCAAACTGACCTGTGACTGGGCAAGCTGTTACGGAGGCTCATAAAGCTCTTGTGCCAGAAAACACCTCAGAGCCACAACCGTTGAAACAGAAAGGGTGTAGGATGCTTTGCTCTTACTTTAAGAGGGGAAACTCTTGCTCTCTTTTGCATTTGCACCAGCTTGTGCAAGAGAATTCTTTGGCCAGGTGAACAGGATCGAATTTGGCTGGCTTCAGTTCTGAGGTAAATACCCAAGTCTTTCTGTGAAAAGAGGTGATGCTGATTTTTCTGCAGCTTTAGGGCCTGGGTTATTGTTTTCGCCTGGGCAACGTGAATATTGAGCACAGGTATTCTGCTCCTGTGGCAATCGACAGAGATGGTGGAAGTGCTCGTGTAACGTGTGAGCTGTAGACACAGGCTGGTAAAAGCTGCAGCCGGGCAAACCTGCAGCCAGTGAATGTAGCAGAAACTCAGCTGACATCCAAGCTCAGCCTTGGCAATCTGTTTTGCTTCTGAACGTGGGTGGCGTTTTGGGTGCCACTGAAGTGATACCACTGCACGCCCAGAACACTGGGGAGCTGGAAGCTTGAGTCTTTTTCCTTCTGTCTTGCTCTCAGATTTAAGTTTCTCCAGTAGTAAGAAGTTACTAGGAAAAGACCTATTTTGCTGGATTTACTAAAGCCTGAGTTTGGTAACTTCAATATTTAACAGGAGATAGGCATCCCAAAGTACTGGATAACTATTTAGCAGAAGGGTTAATGAACAAAAAGTTCTATATACCTCACTGATTTCTTGAGGGAAGGTAATGAAAGGCTTTAAAGGGCAATAATGGCCTGTGCACCACATATATACTTAGAACATTTGTGCTTGCCCATGCCTGCCTGCAACATCTTGCTCTTAAAGGCAACCAGAAGTTCCATGACTGTACCACCACCGTCCTGAGCTGAGGCTAACATTTAAATTTCATGAGGGCTTATTAGTTCAGCTCTGGTGTGACACTAGCTGCAAACGCA
This sequence comes from Phaethon lepturus, assembly GCF_000687285.1. NCBI lineage: Eukaryota > Metazoa > Chordata > Aves > Phaethontiformes > Phaethontidae > Phaethon > Phaethon lepturus. The sequence goes on from NW_010522863.1 coordinate 23,428, forward strand.
GAGCTTTGGCCAGTGCAGAATACGGACAAAACTGCTGAATCTACAGATTTGCCTCACTGTCAGCTTGATTCTGCTTTTTTCTGAGCCAGGCAGCTGTTCGCTGGCAACTGGGGTAAGAACACTGCACTCTCAGTTCCCACAAGCTGCTGAACAGTTGTCAAGGGGAAGCTAATACCTATTAACTACTTTTCCTGACTGCATTTGAATTGAGAATGACTTTGTATTCAGTTACCAGTTCTTTGCAACTGCTGATGATAGATGCTGGTCTGATTTATAGCAATTGATTTGGATTACACATTGACTTCATCGCACTTGCTTTTCACTTAATTGCATTATAAGTGAGACTGACCGACACCCCCGCCCTTCAACCTTACTAAAGCCTTAAATATCATTTCTGTGTAGCCCCATGGTATGTTTCAGTGGGTCTTATTCAACCTCGTTGTGCATAATAAAACTCAGTAATAGTTGCATTTGTCTGAATATTTATTTTTCTTTGGAATTACTATGTTTTTAACATCATAATGAGAAATGTTTTAAATAAATTCTAACGTACTAAATACAGTGATATTAAAAAGGTGGCTTGTAAATATATTGTATATGATTTGTAAGACTATGGAACTCAACTTGAAAAAGAAGTTTCTCAGCTGCCTAGTGAGAAAATACCACCAGTTTATTAATAAAGGAAAATATGTTACAGATGAGATTACTCTGGTGCCGTATTTATGTCGGCAGTATGTGTTCGCTTATCCAGTTCCTCATGAAAATAACAGATAGAACATACTAAATTCAGCTAGCTATGCAGATTGTGCTGCTTAAGTAGTTTTATTTTGAGAAGTGTCCGCTTGCCCATAGACTCAGACACCACTAAGCATTTTTTTATTCTACTAAATACAAGTCCAGGTCCCGTACTTTTTATCAGAGACTCCATGGTTTATAATCACAGATTATTATTTTCTAATAATGTTCTTCTCATGACAGAATAGCAAAAAGCCCTGCAATTCTTTCTTTCATGTGCATGGCTGAATGCAGAGCGTAACTAGAACTCTTGAACTACTAAATATATCCATGGCCTGTAGCGTTCGCTATTCTGCTTCTTGAGATAGCTGATGGAATTTGTTTCCAAGGGATCAAGCCTGCTAAAATGATGTTCTGTAGCAGAAGATGGTTATTCTTCATGCAGCCAGCTTTTAACTAGCTCCTGTGAAGAGACATTTGGATTGATAGCAAAGGTGGCTACATGCATGCACTACGAATGTTAACAGAAAATAGTAAGCAGTTAAAGTTAAGACAGCTTTATGCATTTGAAAGCATTTTATCTGTAATAATCACCCCTTATCTGTAATAATTACCCCTTTGCACTGGAGATTTATAATACATATTTATATTACATGGTGTGAAAGCTTAAACTTCTCCTGAATCACAGCTGTCATATAATGCTTTTATTTATAATATCTTCTTGTTTAAAACAAAAAAACCCCACAAACCCCACTTCTTTAGCTTTTGTCCAATGTTTAGAAATCCAATATTCAGCTTCAGTAAGTAATGCAACTTGCTACCTTTCTCAACCTACAGCATGTCTTGGAAGCTCTGCAATTGTTTCTAACATATTGTGGCAGTATGAAGTGCAAATCTGGGAACACACTTATCAATGCAACTTGCTTATTTTAAAAATTATTCTGCTGACAGCACTGGCATTTCTCTATTTGCAGAAGTCTTTGTATTCATGTGTATGGACTGTACTTACTGCATTGAGGATTTAATCCTGGATATGGTGTTTTGGATGCAACTGAAATATATATAAATAATGATAAATAGAAAACATGCATGAAGAATTAGAGGACAGTATTGGAACTAGGGAAAACAATTGGAAAAATAAGTATGTCTTTAGATCAGAACTGTCCTTAGCCAGACCAGTGTCTTGTCTTCTCCAGACAAACACTGTATGTACAATTTGTCCATGCAGTAACCCAACGGTAGCAGTAGTTTCAGCATTGCAATTTGCTGCCTGTATAGCTACTTGGAAATGGGAAAAAGAAATGAATCAACAAATCTCAACAGTGGATTGGAATATGATAATGTAAGCAGAGAGAGGTCTGAGCCGCAGAAAGAATCCTGGTGGAAAACTCTCCTTAGGTATTTTCACATGACAGGCTTGAAAAATGAAACAGATGCAGAATTTGCACCAGGATGTAGAAAGAAATGCTAGGGTAAGGAGGATCATTTCTTGGGAATATTCCTAAGAGAAAGACATCTGGCCTAGGATTAGAAATCTGGACTACTTAATCTGAATAATTTTAAAACATTTATAATTTATCTTGGTCATCTTCAGCTTCCCTGTTCACTGGGGTGTTTTTCTGGGTTTGGGTTTTGTGTGGTGTTTTTGTTTTTTTTTTTTTTTTTTATAAGCCCATTTTTCCTGTCTTCCCCCTCTATTTTTTTTCAATGTAGTCCCCTCTCACTGCTACATTGTCTTTAACCAGCATCTTTGTAGAGTGTAATTCAGAGTAGATTAATTTTGGAGTCTATACGCTCATATGTGCATCAGAAATAGGAGCACAGCATTATTAAAGCACCTTTTCATACTGCGTGGGCACCTTTTTTTTAAAAAAAAAAAATTGATTTAATGCTTTGTATTTTTAATATTTACGTTTTTATTTTAAAGATATCTATTTACATTATTTAATTTCTACAAGTTTCATGAAACACTCTTCACTAGGAAGCTTTCCTTATGCCTAATGGCTCTGTCTCTCATACTGCATTTTAAGCCTAGGATTTCTGGACTTTTTTTTTTTTTCCGTATTCTAGTATTTTGGCGAACTGCTTATCTGCTAATTTAATGTTGTGAAATTGGTTTTTACAGGGATGCCTGTGTGAGTCTTCTGAATTTGTTTGGTGATGCAAAACACATCTATTTTCATTGGCTTCCTTTCCTTACAAGATTTTATGCTACAGGAATTTCTTTCCAACCTTAGATAGGAATATATGACTACACCCAATTCAAATAGGGATTATACCAGAAAAAGAGAGGAGCAGAAGCTTGCAGGTTTTGCTGCACGAAGCCTGATGCAGAAATTATTAGAGCAGCAGAGACTTCTGTGTACTGAGTGCAGTTATTGGCACAGCACGCGGCGGCCACTGTTGGTCCTGCATCAGAGGCCCATACTCAGGTGAACTCTGATTCTCACCATGAATATTTAAAATTTTGCTTATGTGAGAGCTCCGCTAGCATTTCACATACCTAACCTGTATAAAAATCATGAATACTTTCCCTGAACAGGAAGTATATGTAAGAGTTTCATTATTGATTTCTACTTGTAGCAGCTTTTTAAAGTGATCCTTATTGCATGTAATTCTGGAATGGATGTTGATGAAGCATGCTTTCTTCATGTGAGGAGATAGCACGGTATGGATATGTTTAATCTTGGAGCTGTAGTAGCCTGAAGATATTATTTGTAAATACTTTTGTTGGTGAAAGTACTGGAAATGGGAAAGATTTCTGCTGCATCATGTTTACAATGGTGAAATGGGCAGAGTTCAGTTGTACTGCCTATAACCTGAGGAAAATTGGGGAAATATGCCATCTACAGCTGCCTCTGTAGTATTTTTTTTTCTTGTGGTTGTGTGTTGCTTTTTTTTTTAATGTCTTTTCTATAAAGCTATTGTTGAAAACCGTATCAAGAAATTCTGTCTGTTAGTACAAATGAAGGAGCGTAAATATTTTTAACCTTGTGTATATTGCCACTTCTTTCACATATGCAGGCCTAATGTTAATAAAAAAATAATTCTATTGAGAATTAAATCCCTCTGAGTTTAAATTTTATTACTGTATTTTTAGTTTTTCAGGTTGGTGGCTAAATTTGCTGCCTGCACAGCCAGCTCTGGTCACAAGGAATCTGTACTGGCTTTATACAAAATGCTCTGTTTGAATGGAAGAAAGATGTTCCCAGAAAGGCTGAGGGATGTTTAAATAGGGGACTTGGAACCTTAACATGCCCTCAGTAAATACAATGCTAATAAAAAGTGTAGGTTGATGGAAACAATAGGGTGCGAATGATCACCTGCTTGGAGGTAACTGCTTTACCTATGCATGTCATTTTTCAGCAGTGGGAAATGTATCATGTATCATTTCCCATCTGAATGCACACGTCAAGGGAGAAAATGTGCTCTTTTGTTTGTCTTCCCACATTTCTCCGTGGTTTAATGGGTGTACCAGAATGTGGTATCAAGTCTCTTCAGGAAATCACCTGTACTCTTCGGTGGTAAGCTTGGTGCAGAGAAACAAGTCATCTAGCTGCTCCTGGGGTCCAAGCAGAAAGAGGGCACGCTTGAACACAGCGTTGCATTTAGAGAGCAGACGGCGAGGCCAGTCATCAGCAGTTTGGAAATCAGTGCTGCCTATGGACGCAAGGTTAGAAACTACGCCTGTGCTCAGTCACTGCTGTGGGAGCAAAAATGTTGTATGTGATCAGCATTTCTCACTTTAGAGTTTTTGGGAAACAAAGGTGGAAACAGCACAACACATAATAATAAATATTGTAATTATTAGCAATAATCATTTCAGGGGCTAGTTTAGCCTCTTGAGGCTTGCTGGAGGAAAGCTTTGCTGCCTGTTTTTGAGACATGCTACTTATCTCTCAGAAGTCTGTGTTGTCTCTTCACCTCTCCTACAGCTTCTGCAGGACATAGGTACTTTAACTGAGGGATTCCTGCT